>NC_084618.1:67853251-67920667 GCF_033978795.1 Nerophis ophidion
ACACTTTACGACAGTGACTGACACTTTAGGACAGTGACTGACACTTTACGACAGTGACAGACACTTTACGAGAGTGACAGACACTTTACGACAGTGACTGACACTTTACGAGAGTGACAGACACTTTACGACAGTGACAGACACTTTACGAGAGTGACAGACACTTTACGACAGTGACTGACACTTTACAACAGTGACTGACACTTTACGACAGTGACAGACACTTTACGACAGTGACTGACACTTTACGACAGTGACTGACACTTTAGGACAGTGACTGACACTTTACGACAGTGACAGACACTTTAGGACAGTGACAGACACTTTACGACAGTGACAGACACTTTACGAGAGTGACAGACACTTTACGACATTGACTGACACTTTACGACAGTGACAGACACTTTACGACACTGACAGACACTTTACGACAGTGACAGACACTTTAGGACAGTGACTGACACTTTACGACAGTGACAGACACTTTAGGACAGTGACAGACACTTTACGACAGTGACAGACACTTTACGACAGTGACAGACACTTTACGAGAGTGACAGACACTTTACGACATTGACTGACACTTTACGACAGTGACAGACACTTTACGACAGTGACAGACACTTTAGGACAGTGACTGACACTTTACGAGAGTGACAGACACTTTACGACAGTGACAGACACTTTACGACAGTGACAGACACTTTACGACAGTGACAGACACTTTACGACAGTGACAGACACTTTACGACACTGACAGACACTTTAGGACAGTGACAGACACTTTACGACAGTGACAGACACTTTACTACAGTGAAATACACTTTACGACAGTGACAGACACTTTAGGACAGTGACTGACACTTTACGACAGTGACAGACACTTTAGGACAGTGACTGACACTTTAGGACAGTGACAGACACTTTACGACAGTGACTGACACTTTACGACAGTGACTGACACTTTACGAGAGTGACTGACACTTTAGGACAGTGACTGACACTTTACGAGAGTGACAGACACTTTACGACAGTGACAGACACTTTACGACAGTGACAGACACTTTAGGACAGTGACAGACACTTTACGACAGTGACAGACACTTTACGACAGTGACAGACACTTTACGACAGTGACAGACACTTTAGGACAGTGACAGACACTTTACGACAGTGACAGACACTTTACGACAGTGACAGACACTTTACGACACTGACAGACACTTTAGGACAGTGACAGACACTTTACGACAGTGACAGACACTTTACTACAGTGACATACACTTTACGACAGTGACAGACACTTTAGGACAGTGACAGACACTTTACCACAGTGACTGACACTTTACGACAGTGACTGACACTTTACGACAGTGACAGACACTTTACGACAGTGACTGACACTTTACGACAGTGATAGACACTTTACGACAGTGACAGACACTTTACGACAGTGACTGACACTTTACGACAGTGACAGACACTTTACGACAGTGACAGACACTTTACGACAGTGACTGACACTTTACGACAGTGACTGACACTTTACGACAGTGACTGACACTTTAGGACAGTGACTGACACTTTACGACAGTGACAGACACTTTACGACAGTGACTGACACTTTACGACAGTGACAGACACTTTACGACAGTGACAGACACTTTACGACAGTGACAGACACTTTACGACAGTGACTGACACTTTAGGACAGTGACTGACACTTTACGACAGTGACAGACACTTTACGAGAGTGACAGACACTTTACGACAGTGACTGACACTTTACGAGAGTGACAGACACTTTACGACAGTGACAGACACTTTACGAGAGTGACAGACACTTTACGACAGTGACTGACACTTTACGACAGTGACTGACACTTTACGACAGTGACAGACACTTTACGACAGTGACTGACACTTTACGACAGTGACTGACACTTTAGGACAGTGACTGACACTTTACGACAGTGACAGACACTTTAGGACAGTGACAGACACTTTACGACAGTGACAGACACTTTACGAGAGTGACAGACACTTTACGACATTGACTGACACTTTACGACATTGACAGACACTTTACGACACTGACAGACACTTTACGACAGTGACAGACACTTTAGGACAGTGACTGACACTTTACGACAGTGACAGACACTTTAGGACAGTGACTGACACTTTACGACAGTGACAGACACTTTACGAGAGTGACAGACACTTTACGACATTGACTGACACTTTACGACAGTGACAGACACTTTACGACAGTGACAGACACTTTAGGACAGTGACTGACACTTTACGAGAGTGACAGACACTTTACGACAGTGACAGACACTTTACGACAGTGACAGACACTTTACGACAGTGACAGACACTTTACGACACTGACAGACACTTTAGGACAGTGACAGACACTTTACGACAGTGACAGACACTTTACTACAGTGACATACACTTTACGACAGTGACAGACACTTTAGGACAGTGACTGACACTTTACGACAGTGACAGACACTTTACGACAGTGACTGACACTTTACGACAGTGATAGACACTTTACGACAGTGACAGACACTTTACGACAGTGACTGACACTTTACGACAGTGACAGACACTTTACGACAGTGACAGACACTTTACGACAGTGACTGACACTTTACGACAGTGACTGACACTTTACGACAGTGACTGACACTTTAGGACAGTGACTGACACTTTACGACAGTGACAGACACTTTACGACAGTGACTGACACTTTACGACAGTGACAGACACTTTACGACAGTGACAGACACTTTACGACAGTGACTGACACTTTAGGACAGTGACTGACACTTTACGACAGTGACAGACACTTTACGAGAGTGACAGACACTTTACGACAGTGACTGACACTTTACGAGAGTGACAGACACTTTACGACAGTGACAGACACTTTACGAGAGTGACAGACACTTTACGACAGTGACTGACACTTTACGACAGTGACTGACACTTTACGACAGTGACAGACACTTTACGACAGTGACTGACACTTTACGACAGTGACTGACACTTTAGGACAGTGACTGACACTTTACGACAGTGACAGACACTTTAGGACAGTGACAGACACTTTACGACAGTGACAGACACTTTACGAGAGTGACAGACACTTTACGACATTGACTGACACTTTACGACAGTGACAGACACTTTACGACACTGACAGACACTTTACGACAGTGACAGACACTTTAGGACAGTGACTGACACTTTACGACAGTGACAGACACTTTAGGACAGTGACTGACACTTTACGACAGTGACAGACACTTTACGAGAGTGACAGACACTTTACGACATTGACTGACACTTTACGACAGTGACAGACACTTTACGACAGTGACAGACACTTTAGGACAGTGACTGACACTTTACGAGAGTGACAGACACTTTACGACAGTGACAGACACTTTACGACAGTGACAGACACTTTACGACACTGACAGACACTTTAGGACAGTGACAGACACTTTACGACAGTGACAGACACTTTACTACAGTGACATACACTTTACGACAGTGACAGACACTTTAGGACAGTGACTGACACTTTACGACAGTGACAGACACTTTAGGACAGTGACTGACACTTTAGGACAGTGACAGACACTTTACGACAGTGACTGACACTTTACGACAGTGACTGACACTTTACGAGAGTGACTGACACTTTAGGACAGTGACTGACACTTTACGAGAGTGACAGACACTTTACGACAGTGACAGACACTTTACGACAGTGACAGACACTTTAGGACAGTGACAGACACTTTACGACAGTGACAGACACTTTACGACAGTGACAGACACTTTACGACAGTGACAGACACTTTAGGACAGTGACAGACACTTTACGACAGTGACAGACACTTTACGACAGTGACAGACACTTTACGACACTGACAGACACTTTAGGACAGTGACAGACACTTTACGACAGTGACAGACACTTTACTACAGTGACATACACTTTACGACACTGACAGACACTTTAGGACAGTGACTGACACTTTACGACAGTGACAGACACTTTAGGACGGTGACAGACACTTTACGACAGTGACTGACACTTTACGACAGTGACTGACACTTTACGACAGTGACTGACACTTTAGGACAGTGACTGACACTTTACGAGAGTGACAGACACTTTACGACAGTGACAGACACTTTACGACAGTGACAGACACTTTAGGACAGTGACAGACACTTTACGACAGTGACAGACACTTTACGACAGTGACAGACACTTTACGACACTGACAGACACTTTAGGACAGTGACAGACACTTTACGACAGTGACAGACACTTTACTACAGTGACATACACTTTACGACAGTGACAGACACTTTAGGACAGTGACTGACACTTTACGACAGTGACAGACACTTTAGGACAGTGACTGACACTTTAGGACAGTGACAGACACTTTACGACAGTGACTGACACTTTACGACAGTGACTGACACTTTACGAGAGTGACTGACACTTTAGGACAGTGACTGACACTTTACGACAGTGACAGACACTTTACGACACTGACAGACACTTTAGGACAGTGACAGACACTTTACGACAGTGACAGACACTTTACTACAGTGACAAACACTTTACGACAGTGACAGACACTTTAGGACAGTGACTGACACTTTACGACAGTGACAGACACTTTAGGACAGTGACTGACACTTTAGGACAGTGACAGACACTTTACGACAGTGACTGACACTTTACGACAGTGACTGACACTTTACGACAGTGACAGACACTTTAGGACAGTGACTGACACTTTACGAGAGTGACAGACACTTTACGACAGTGACAGACACTTTAGGACAGTGACTGACACTTTACGACAGTGACAGACACTTTACGACAGTGACTGACACTTTACGAGAGTGACTGACACTTTAGGACAGTGACTGACACTTTAGGACAGTGACAGACACTTTACGACAGTGACTGACACTTTACGACAGTGACTGACACTTTACGAGAGTGACTGACACTTTAGGACAGTGACTGACACTTTAGGACAGTGACAGACACTTTACGACAGTGACAGACACTTTACGACAGTCACAGACACTTTAGGACAGTGACAGACACTTTACGACAGTGACAGACACTTTACGACAGTGACAGACACTTTACGACAGTGACAGACACTTTAGGACAGTGACAGACACTTTACGACAGTGACAGACACTTTACGACAGTGACAGACACTTTACGACACTGACAGACACTTTAGGACAGTGACAGACACTTTACGACAGTGACAGACACTTTACTACAGTGACATACACTTTACGACAGTGACAGACACTTTAGGACAGTGACTGACACTTTACGACAGTGACAGACACTTTAGGACAGTGACAGACACTTTACGACAGTGACTGACACTTTACGACAGTGACTGACACTTTACGAGAGTGACTGACACTTTAGGACAGTGACTGACACTTTACGAGAGTGACAGACACTTTACGACAGTGACAGACACTTTACGACAGTGACAGACACTTTAGGACAGTGACAGACACTTTACGACAGTGACAGACACTTTACGACAGTGACAGACACTTTACGACACTGACAGACACTTTAGGACAGTGACAGACACTTTACGACAGTGACAGACACTTTACTACAGTGACATACACTTTACGACAGTGACAGACACTTTAGGACAGTGACTGACACTTTACGACAGTGACAGACACTTTAGGACAGTGACTGACACTTTAGGACAGTGACAGACACTTTACGACAGTGACTGACACTTTACGACAGTGACTGACACTTTACGAGGGTGACTGACACTTTAGGACAGTGACTGACACTTTACGACAGTGACAGACACTTTACGACACTGACAGACACTTTAGGACAGTGACAGACACTTTACGAGAGTGACAGACACTTTACTACAGTGACAGACACTTTACGACAGTGACAGACACTTTAGGACAGTGACTGACACTTTACGACAGTGACAGACACTTTAGGACAGTGACTGACACTTTAGGACAGTGACAGACACTTTACGACAGTGACTGACACTTTACGACAGTGACTGACACTTTACGACAGTGACAGACACTTTAGGACAGTGACTGACACTTTACGACAGTGACAGACACTTTACGACAGTGACAGACACTTTAGGACAGTGACTGACACTTTACGACAGTGACAGACACTTTAGGACAGTGACAGACACTTTACGACAGTGACAGACACTTTAGGACAGTGACTGACACTTTAGGACAGTGACAGACACTTTACGACAGTGACAGACACTTTACGACAGTGACAGACACTTTACGACAGTGACAGACACTTTAGGACAGTGACTGACACTTTACGACAGTGACAGACACTTTAGGACAGTGACAGACACTTTAGGACAGTGACAGACACTTTACGACAGTGACAGACACTTTAGGACAGTGACAGACACTTTAGGACAGTGACTGACACTTTACGACAGTGACAGACACTTTAGGACAGTGACAGACACTTTAGGACAGTGACAGACACTTTACGACAGTGACAGACACTTTAGGACAGTGACAGACACTTTACGACAGTGACAGACACTTTACTACAGTGACAAACACTTTACGACAGTGACAGACACTTTAGGACAGTGACTGACACTTTACGACAGTGACAGACACTTTAGGACAGTGACTGACACTTTAGGACAGTGACAGACACTTTACGACAGTGACTGACACTTTACGACAGTGACTGACACTTTACGACAGTGACAGACACTTTAGGACAGTGACTGACACTTTACGAGAGTGACAGACACTTTACGACAGTGACAGACACTTTAGGACAGTGACTGACACTTTACGACAGTGACAGACACTTTACGACAGTGACTGACACTTTACGAGAGTGACTGACACTTTAGGACAGTGACAGACACTTTAGGACAGTGACAGACACTTTACGACAGTGACTGACACTTTACGACAGTGACTGACACTTTACGAGAGTGACTGACACTTTAGGACAGTGACTGACACTTTACGAGAGTGACAGACACTTTACGACAGTGACAGACACTTTAGGACAGTGACTGACACTTTACGACAGTGACAGACACTTTAGGACAGTGACAGACACTTTACGACAGTGACTGACACTTTACGACAGTGACTGACACTTTACGAGAGTGACTGACACTTTAGGACAGTGACTGACACTTTACGAGAGTGACAGACACTTTACGACAGTGACAGACACTTTACGACAGTGACAGACACTTTAGGACAGTGACAGACACTTTACGACAGTGACAGACACTTTACGACAGTGACAGACACTTTACGACACTGACAGACACTTTAGGACAGTGACAGACACTTTACGACAGTGACAGACACTTTACTACAGTGACATACACTTTACGACAGTGACAGACACTTTAGGACAGTGACTGACACTTTACGACAGTGACAGACACTTTAGGACAGTGACTGACACTTTAGGACAGTGACAGACACTTTACGACAGTGACTGACACTTTACGACAGTGACTGACACTTTACGAGGGTGACTGACACTTTAGGACAGTGACTGACACTTTACGACAGTGACAGACACTTTACGACACTGACAGACACTTTAGGACAGTGACAGACACTTTACGACAGTGACAGACACTTTACTACAGTGACAGACACTTTACGACAGTGACAGACACTTTAGGACAGTGACTGACACTTTACGACAGTGACAGACACTTTAGGACAGTGACTGACACTTTAGGACAGTGACAGACACTTTACGACAGTGACTGACACTTTACGACAGTGACTGACACTTTACGACAGTGACAGACACTTTAGGACAGTGACTGACACTTTACGACAGTGACAGACACTTTACGACAGTGACAGACACTTTAGGACAGTGACTGACACTTTACGACAGTGACAGACACTTTAGGACAGTGACAGACACTTTACGACAGTGACAGACACTTTAGGACAGTGACTGACACTTTAGGACAGTGACAGACACTTTACGACAGTGACAGACACTTTACGACAGTGACAGACACTTTACGACAGTGACAGACACTTTAGGACAGTGACTGACACTTTACGACAGTGACAGACACTTTAGGACAGTGACAGACACTTTAGGACAGTGACAGACACTTTACGACAGTGACAGACACTTTAGGACAGTGACAGACACTTTAGGACAGTGACTGACACTTTACGACAGTGACAGACACTTTAGGACAGTGACAGACACTTTAGGACAGTGACAGACACTTTACGACAGTGACAGACACTTTAGGACAGTGACAGACACTTTACGACAGTGACAGACACTTTACTACAGTGACAAACACTTTACGACAGTGACAGACACTTTAGGACAGTGACTGACACTTTACGACAGTGACAGACACTTTAGGACAGTGACTGACACTTTAGGACAGTGACAGACACTTTACGACAGTGACTGACACTTTACGACAGTGACTGACACTTTACGACAGTGACAGACACTTTAGGACAGTGACTGACACTTTACGAGAGTGACAGACACTTTACGACAGTGACAGACACTTTAGGACAGTGACTGACACTTTACGACAGTGACAGACACTTTACGACAGTGACTGACACTTTACGAGAGTGACTGACACTTTAGGACAGTGACAGACACTTTAGGACAGTGACAGACACTTTACGACAGTGACTGACACTTTACGACAGTGACTGACACTTTACGAGAGTGACTGACACTTTAGGACAGTGACTGACACTTTACGAGAGTGACAGACACTTTACGACAGTGACAGACACTTTACGACAGTCACAGACACTTTAGGACAGTGACAGACACTTTACGACAGTGACAGACACTTTACGACAGTGACAGACACTTTACGACAGTGACAGACACTTTAGGACAGTGACAGACACTTTACGACAGTGACAGACACTTTACGACAGTGACAGACACTTTACGACACTGACAGACACTTTAGGACAGTGACAGACACTTTACGACAGTGACAGACACTTTACTACAGTGACATACACTTTACGACAGTGACAGACACTTTAGGACAGTGACTGACACTTTACGACAGTGACAGACACTTTAGGACAGTGACAGACACTTTACGACAGTGACTGACACTTTACGACAGTGACTGACACTTTACGAGAGTGACTGACACTTTAGGACAGTGACTGACACTTTACGAGAGTGACAGACACTTTACGACAGTGACAGACACTTTACGACAGTGACAGACACTTTAGGACAGTGACTGACACTTTACGACAGTGACAGACACTTTAGGACAGTGACTGACACTTTAGGACAGTGACAGACACTTTACGACAGTGACTGACACTTTACGACAGTGACTGACACTTTACGAGGGTGACTGACACTTTAGGACAGTGACTGACACTTTACGACAGTGACAGACACTTTACGACACTGACAGACACTTTAGGACAGTGACAGACACTTTACGACAGTGACAGACACTTTACTACAGTGACAGACACTTTACGACAGTGACAGACACTTTAGGACAGTGACTGACACTTTACGACAGTGACAGACACTTTAGGACAGTGACTGACACTTTAGGACAGTGACAGACACTTTACGACAGTGACTGACACTTTACGACAGTGACTGACACTTTACGACAGTGACAGACACTTTAGGACAGTGACTGACACTTTACGACAGTGACAGACACTTTACGACAGTGACAGACACTTTAGGACAGTGACTGACACTTTACGACAGTGACAGACACTTTAGGACAGTGACAGACACTTTACGACAGTGACAGACACTTTAGGACAGTGACTGACACTTTAGGACAGTGACAGACACTTTACGACAGTGACAGACACTTTACGACAGTGACAGACACTTTACGACAGTGACAGACACTTTAGGACAGTGACTGACACTTTACGACAGTGACAGACACTTTAGGACAGTGACAGACACTTTAGGACAGTGACAGACACTTTACGACAGTGACAGACACTTTAGGACAGTGACAGACACTTTAGGACAGTGACTGACACTTTACGACAGTGACAGACACTTTAGGACAGTGACAGACACTTTAGGACAGTGACAGACACTTTACGACAGTGACAGACACTTTAGGACAGTGACAGACACTTTACGACAGTGACAGACACTTTACTACAGTGACAAACACTTTACGACAGTGACAGACACTTTAGGACAGTGACTGACACTTTACGACAGTGACAGACACTTTAGGACAGTGACTGACACTTTAGGACAGTGACAGACACTTTACGACAGTGACTGACACTTTACGACAGTGACTGACACTTTACGACAGTGACAGACACTTTAGGACAGTGACTGACACTTTACGAGAGTGACAGACACTTTACGACAGTGACAGACACTTTAGGACAGTGACTGACACTTTACGACAGTGACAGACACTTTACGACAGTGACTGACACTTTACGAGAGTGACTGACACTTTAGGACAGTGACAGACACTTTAGGACAGTGACAGACACTTTACGACAGTGACTGACACTTTACGACAGTGACTGACACTTTGAGAGAGTGACTGACACTTTAGGACAGTGACTGACACTTTACGAGAGTGACAGACACTTTACGACAGTGACAGACACTTTACGACAGTCACAGACACTTTAGGACAGTGACAGACACTTTACGACAGTGACAGACACTTTACGACAGTGACAGACACTTTACGACAGTGACAGACACTTTAGGACAGTGACAGACACTTTACGACAGTGACAGACACTTTACGACAGTGACAGACACTTTACGACACTGACAGACACTTTAGGACAGTGACAGACACTTTACGACAGTGACAGACACTTTACTACAGTGACATACACTTTACGACAGTGACAGACACTTTAGGACAGTGACTGACACTTTACGACAGTGACAGACACTTTAGGACAGTGACAGACACTTTACGACAGTGACTGACACTTTACGACAGTGACTGACACTTTACGAGAGTGACTGACACTTTAGGACAGTGACTGACACTTTACGAGAGTGACAGACACTTTACGACAGTGACAGACACTTTACGACAGTGACAGACACTTTAGGACAGTGACAGACACTTTACGACAGTGACAGACACTTTACGACAGTGACAGACACTTTACGACACTGACAGACACTTTAGGACAGTGACAGACACTTTACGACAGTGACAGACACTTTACTACAGTGACATACACTTTACGACAGTGACAGACACTTTAGGACAGTGACTGACACTTTACGACAGTGACAGACACTTTAGGACAGTGACTGACACTTTAGGACAGTGACAGACACTTTACGACAGTGACTGACACTTTACGACAGTGACTGACACTTTACGAGGGTGACTGACACTTTAGGACAGTGACTGACACTTTACGACAGTGACAGACACTTTACGACACTGACAGACACTTTAGGACAGTGACAGACACTTTACGACAGTGACAGACACTTTACTACAGTGACAGACACTTTACGACAGTGACAGACACTTTAGGACAGTGACTGACACTTTACGACAGTGACAGACACTTTAGGACAGTGACTGACACTTTAGGACAGTGACAGACACTTTACGACAGTGACTGACACTTTACGACAGTGACTGACACTTTACGACAGTGACAGACACTTTAGGACAGTGACTGACACTTTACGACAGTGACAGACACTTTACGACAGTGACAGACACTTTAGGACAGTGACTGACACTTTACGACAGTGACAGACACTTTAGGACAGTGACAGACACTTTACGACAGTGACAGACACTTTAGGACAGTGACTGACACTTTAGGACAGTGACAGACACTTTACGACAGTGACAGACACTTTACGACAGTGACAGACACTTTACGACAGTGACAGACACTTTAGGACAGTGACTGACACTTTACGACAGTGACAGACACTTTAGGACAGTGACAGACACTTTAGGACAGTGACAGACACTTTACGACAGTGACAGACACTTTAGGACAGTGACAGACACTTTAGGACAGTGACTGACACTTTACGACAGTGACAGACACTTTAGGACAGTGACAGACACTTTAGGACAGTGACAGACACTTTACGACAGTGACAGACACTTTAGGACAGTGACAGACACTTTAGGACAGTGACTGACACTTTACGACAGTGACAGACACTTTAGGACAGTGACAGACACTTTAGGACAGTGACAGACACTTTAGGACAGTGACTGACACTTTACGACAGTGACAGACACTTTAGGACAGTGACAGACACTTTACGACAGTGACAGACACTTTAGGACAGTGACTGACACTTTACGACAGTGACAGACACTTTAGGACAGTGACAGACACTTTAGGACAGTGACAGACACTTTAGGACAGTGACAGACACTTTAGGACAGTGACTGACACTTTACGACAGTGACTGACACTTTACGACAGTGACTGACACTTTAGGACAGTGACTGACACTTTACGACAGTGACAGACACTTTAGGACAGTGACAGACACTTTACGACAGTGACAGACACTTTAGGACAGTGACTGACACTTTAGGACAGTGACAGACACTTTACGACAGTGACAGACACTTTACGACAGTGACAGACACTTTACGACAGTGACAGACACTTTAGGACAGTGACTGACACTTTACGACAGTGACAGACACTTTAGGACAGTGACAGACACTTTAGGACAGTGACAGACACTTTACGACAGTGACAGACACTTTAGGACAGTGACAGACACTTTAGGACAGTGACTGACACTTTACGACAGTGACAGACACTTTAGGACAGTGACAGACACTTTAGGACAGTGACAGACACTTTACGACAGTGACAGACACTTTAGGACAGTGACAGACACTTTACGACAGTGACAGACACTTTACTACAGTGACAAACACTTTACGACAGTGACAGACACTTTAGGACAGTGACTGACACTTTACGACAGTGACAGACACTTTAGGACAGTGACTGACACTTTAGGACAGTGACAGACACTTTACGACAGTGACTGACACTTTACGACAGTGACTGACACTTTACGACAGTGACAGACACTTTAGGACAGTGACTGACACTTTACGAGAGTGACAGACACTTTACGACAGTGACAGACACTTTAGGACAGTGACTGACACTTTACGACAGTGACAGACACTTTACGACAGTGACTGACACTTTACGAGAGTGACTGACACTTTAGGACAGTGACAGACACTTTAGGACAGTGACAGACACTTTACGACAGTGACTGACACTTTACGACAGTGACTGACACTTTACGAGAGTGACTGACACTTTAGGACAGTGACTGACACTTTACGAGAGTGACAGACACTTTACGACAGTGACAGACACTTTACGACAGTCACAGACACTTTAGGACAGTGACAGACACTTTACGACAGTGACAGACACTTTACGACAGTGACAGACACTTTACGACAGTGACAGACACTTTAGGACAGTGACAGACACTTTACGACAGTGACAGACACTTTACGACAGTGACAGACACTTTACGACACTGACAGACACTTTAGGACAGTGACAGACACTTTACGACAGTGACAGACACTTTACTACAGTGACATACACTTTACGACAGTGACAGACACTTTAGGACAGTGACTGACACTTTACGACAGTGACAGACACTTTAGGACAGTGACAGACACTTTACGACAGTGACTGACACTTTACGACAGTGACTGACACTTTACGAGAGTGACTGACACTTTAGGACAGTGACTGACACTTTACGAGAGTGACAGACACTTTACGACAGTGACAGACACTTTACGACAGTGACAGACACTTTAGGACAGTGACAGACACTTTACGACAGTGACAGACACTTTACGACAGTGACAGACACTTTACGACACTGACAGACACTTTAGGACAGTGACAGACACTTTACGACAGTGACAGACACTTTACTACAGTGACATACACTTTACGACAGTGACAGACACTTTAGGACAGTGACTGACACTTTACGACAGTGACAGACACTTTAGGACAGTGACTGACACTTTAGGACAGTGACAGACACTTTACGACAGTGACTGACACTTTACGACAGTGACTGACACTTTACGAGGGTGACTGACACTTTAGGACAGTGACTGACACTTTACGACAGTGACAGACACTTTACGACACTGACAGACACTTTAGGACAGTGACAGACACTTTACGACAGTGACAGACACTTTACTACAGTGACAGACACTTTACGACAGTGACAGACACTTTAGGACAGTGACTGACACTTTACGACAGTGACAGACACTTTAGGACAGTGACTGACACTTTAGGACAGTGACAGACACTTTACGACAGTGACTGACACTTTACGACAGTGACTGACACTTTACGACAGTGACAGACACTTTAGGACAGTGACTGACACTTTACGACAGTGACAGACACTTTACGACAGTGACAGACACTTTAGGACAGTGACTGACACTTTACGACAGTGACAGACACTTTAGGACAGTGACAGACACTTTACGACAGTGACAGACACTTTAGGACAGTGACTGACACTTTAGGACAGTGACAGACACTTTACGACAGTGACAGACACTTTACGACAGTGACAGACACTTTACGACAGTGACAGACACTTTAGGACAGTGACTGACACTTTACGAGAGTGACAGACACTTTAGGACAGTGACAGACACTTTAGGACAGTGACAGACACTTTACGACAGTGACAGACACTTTAGGACAGTGACAGACACTTTAGGACAGTGACTGACACTTTACGACAGTGACAGACACTTTAGGACAGTGACAGACACTTTAGGACAGTGACAGACACTTTACGACAGTGACAGACACTTTAGGACAGTGACAGACACTTTAGGACAGTGACTGACACTTTACGACAGTGACAGACACTTTAGGACAGTGACAGACACTTTAGGACAGTGACAGACACTTTAGGACAGTGACTGACACTTTACGACAGTGACAGACACTTTAGGACAGTGACAGACACTTTACGACAGTGACAGACACTTTAGGACAGTGACTGACACTTTACGACAGTGACAGACACTTTAGGACAGTGACAGACACTTTAGGACAGTGACAGACACTTTAGGACAGTGACAGACACTTTAGGACAGTGACAGACACTTTAGGACAGTGACTGACACTTTACGACAGTGACTGACACTTTACGACAGTGACTGACACTTTAGGACAGTGACTGACACTTTACGACAGTGACAGACACTTTAGGACAGTGACAGACACTTTAGGACAGTGACAGACACTTTACGACAGTGACAGACACTTTAGGACAGTGACAGACACTTTAGGACAGTGACTGACACTTTACGACAGTGACAGACACTTTAGGACAGTGACAGACACTTTAGGACAGTGACAGACACTTTAGGACAGTGACTGACACTTTACGACAGTGACAGACACTTTAGGACAGTGACAGACACTTTACGACAGTGACAGACACTTTAGGACAGTGACTGACACTTTACGACAGTGACAGACACTTTAGGACAGTGACAGACACTTTAGGACAGTGACAAACACTTTAGGACAGTGACAGACACTTTAGGACAGTGACAGACACTTTAGGACAGTGACTGACACTTTACGACAGTGACTGACACTTTACGACAGTGACTGACACTTTAGGACAGTGACTGACACTTTACGACAGTGACAGACACTTTAGGACAGTGACAGACACTTTACGACAGTGACAGACACTTTAGGACAGTGACAGACACTTTACGACAGTGACAGACACTTTAGGACAGTGACTGACACTTTACGACAGTGACAGACACTTTACGACAGTGACAGACACTTTACGACAGTGACAGACACTTTAGGACAGTGACTGACACTTTACGACAGTGACAGACACTTTAGGACAGTGACAGACACTTTACGACAGTGACAGACACTTTAGGACAGTGACTGACACTTTACGACAGTGACAGACACTTTACGACAGTGACAGACACTTTACGACAGTGACAGACACTTTAGGACAGTGACAGACACTTTAGGACAGTGACTGACACTTTACGACAGTGACTGACACTTTACGACAGTGACTGACACTTTAGGACAGTGACTGACACTTTACGACAGTGACAGACACTTTAGGACAGTGACAGACACTTTACGAGAGTGACAGACACTTTAGGACAGTGACAGACACTTTAGGACAGTGACAGACACTTTAGGACAGTGACTGACACTTTAGGACAGTGACTGACACTTTACGACAGTGACAGACACTTTAGGACAGTGACAGACACTTTAGGACAGCAGTCTAAACGGAACAAACTACTAGAACACGACTACATTGATAGGAAGTGAAAGATGATGTATATTTCACTAAAACTATAGCAAAATAGCCAATAAAGTAAGCTATCATTAAATGGACTTTAAACAAAGCATGATATGTAAACATAAGAATGATGTGTAATTGTGTCCAAAATGATGTGTAATTGTGTCCAAAACGGCTCTAACATCAAGTTTTACAATATAAATAAAACTTTTTATATTGTAGCTATTTGTGATGGCACTATAGTGTGTGTGTGTGTGTGTGTGTGTGTGTGTGTGTTCGTGTGTGTGCGTGCGTGCGTGCGTGCGTGCGTGCGTGCGTGCGTGCGTGCGTGCGTGCGTGCGTGCGTGTGTGTGTGTGCGCGCGTGTGTGCGTGTGTGTGTGTGTGTGTGTGTGTGTGTGTGTGTGTGTGTGTGTGTGTGTGTGTGTGTGTGTGTGTGTGTGTACTATAACAGGGCTGATGCTAGCATATGTGCAGCTAAAACATAAACATTATCTACAACTTTTCTTTCGTCTAAAACGTAATTCTTGTTGAACTTTTCTTCTGGCAGGTAAATATTATTTGTCACAGCTTCCACGTAAACGTTGAAGCGCTATGACGTCATGTACACTTTCTACGAGCACATTTTTGCAGACGTGCTAAATAAAAAGCACAGGACAGTTTTAGTGTTGGTAAATCACAAAGCAAGCAAACACAAGTCATAAGAAACATAAAACATTAGCATAGCAGGTAGAAATATGCATGAAAACACACCTAGGGACATCACTCATGGGACGATTATGTCATGATGAATTGTTGTAGTGAAATTGTAAAACTTACAATCGTTGCTTAGACTAATGCATGAAGACATTTTAAGGTTTTACTTATGGTTCAAGGCACAAAACAGAACTCGTCCAAAAGATGGCCCAATAGCAGAAACAACAACACACCGTTTCAGTGTAGTTGTTGAACACCAAACATTATGGCCGGCAGCAAAGAAAAATCCAGAAATTAGCCGCGCCGTTTTATAAGGCGCAGGGTTTAAAGCGTAGAAAAACTGTGCAGTTTATAGTCCAAAAAATACGGTATAATGCTAATTTCTTCCTTTTATGTGGAAAATATGTAGAGGGCCACTAATAGAAAAAATGAGCTGTGGGCTAAAATTGTCCATAACATCTTTTTTTAAAAAGGGCACTATTTCTATTTTTTTATTCAAAAAACAACAATTTTTTCCCTCTTGTTGTAACGTCGCCTCGCCTTTTTCTTCACTTTCTGCCAATTTTTCCAACTTGACCCCCTCTCTCCTCACTCTTATCTCGCTGTTGCCGTCCTCCGTAATTATTATTATGTGCTGCCCAGTTCATTATTATTATGTGCTGCCCAGTTCATTATTATTATGTGCTGCCCAGTTCATTATTATTATGTGCTGCCCAGTTCATTATTATTATGTGCTGCCCAGTTCATTATTATTATGGGCTGCCCAGTTCATTATTATTATGTGCTGCCCAGTTCATTATTATTATGTGCTGCCCAGTTCATTATTATTATGTGCTGCCCAGTTCATTATTATTATGTGCTGCCCAGTTCATTATTATTATGTGCTGCCCAGTTCATTATTATTATGTGCTGCCCAGTTCATTATTATTATGGGCTGCCCAGTTCATTATTATTATGTGCTGCCCAGTTCATTATTATTATGTGCTGCCCAGTTCATTATTATTATGTGCTGCCCAGTTCATTATTATTATGTGCTGCCCAGTTCATTATTATTATGTGCTGCCCAGATAATTATGACTATGTGCTGCCCAGATAATTCGCCAGCCGCCAGGAGAGAGAGAGCGAGAGAGCGAGGGAGCGAGAGAGCGAGGGGATGAAAGAACGTGTGCTGTGCTTCTCTTATCTGACCTTGGGCAGAAGCACTTATTGTTAGGCAAATCTCCATGTGCAGCAAAATGGAGTGCAGCATGCAGCATGGAGGAGGAGGAGAAAGTGCTGGAAGACAGGAGCATGCAGGAGGAGAAGAAAGTGCTGGAAGATAGGAGCATGCAGGAGGAGAAGAAAGTGATGGAAGATAGGAGCATGGAGGGGGAGAAGAAAGTGATGGAAGATAGGAGCATGCAGGAGGAGAAGAAAGTGCTGGAAGATAGGAGCATGGAGGAGGAGAAGAAAGTGCTGGAAGATAGGAGCATGGAGGAGGAGGAGAAAGTGCTGGAAGATAGGAGCATGGAGGAGGAGAAGAAAGTGATGGAAGATAGGAGCATGGAGGAGGAGGAGAAAGTGCTGGAAGATAGGAGCATGGAGGAGGAGAAGAAAGTGATGGAAGATAGGAGCATGGAGGAGGAGAAGAGAGTGATGGAAGATAGGAGCATGGAGGAGGAGAAGAAAGTGATGGAAGATAGGAGCATGGAGGAGGAGGAGAAAGTGATGGAAGATAGGAGCATGGAGGAGGAGAAGAAAGTGATGGAAGATAGGAGCATGGAGGAGGAGAAGAAAGTGATGGAAGATAGGAGCATGGAGGAGGAGGAGAAAGTGCTGGAAGATAGGAGCATGCAGGAGGAGAAGAAAGTGATGGAAGATAGGAGCATGGAGGAGGAGAAGAAAGTGATGGAAGATAGGAGCATGGAGGAGGAGAAGAAAGTGATGGAAGATAGGAGCATGGAGGAGGAGGAGAAAGTGATGGAAGATAGGAGCATGGAGGAGGAGAAGAAAGTGCTGGAAGATAGGAGCATGCAGGAGGAGAAGAAAGTGATGGAAGATAGGAGCATGGAGGAGGAGAAGAAAGTGATGGAAGATAGGAGCATGGAGGAGGAGGAGAAAGTGCTGGAAGACAGGAGCATGCAGGAGGAGAAGAAAGTGCTGGAAGATAGGAGCATGCAGGAGGAGAAGAAAGTGCTGGAAGATAGGAGCATGGAGGAGGAGAAGAAAGTGCTGGAAGATAGGAGCATGGAGGAGGAGGAGAAAGTGCTGGAAGACAGGAGCATGCAGGAGGAGAAGAAAGTGCTGGAAGATAGGAGCATGCAGGAGGAGAAGAAAGTGATGGAAGATAGGAGCATGGAGGAGGAGAAGAAAGTGATGGAAGATAGGAGCATGGAGGAGGAGGAGAAAGTGCTGGAAGACAGGAGCATGCAGGAGGAGAAGAAAGTGCTGGAAGATAGGAGCATGCAGGAGGAGAAGAAAGTGCTGGAAGATAGGAGCATGGAGGAGGAGAAGAAAGTGCTGGAAGATAGGAGCATGGAGGAGGAGGAGAAAGTGCTGGAAGACAGGAGCATGGAGGGGGAGAAGAAAGTGCTGGAAGATAGGAGCATGCAGGAGGAGAAGAAAGTGCTGGAAGATAGGAGCATGGAGGAGGAGAAGAAAGTGATGGAAGATAGGAGCATGGAGGGGGAGAAGAAAGTGATGGAAGATAGGAGCATGGAGGAGGAGAAGAAAGTGATGGAAGATAGGAGCATGGAGGAGGAGAAGAAAGTGATGGAAGATAGGAGCATGCAGGAGGAGAAGAAAGTGCTGGAAGATAGAAGCATGCAGGAGGAGAAGAAAGTGCTGGAAGATAGGAGCATGGAGGAGGAGAAGAAAGTGATGGAAGATAGAAGCATGCAGGAGGAGAAGAAAGTGATGGAATATAGGAGCATGGAGGAGGAGAAGAAAGTGATGGAAGATAGGAGCATGGAGGAGGAGAAGAAAGTGATGGAAGATAGAAGCATGCAGGAGGAGAAGAAAGTGATGGAATATAGGAGCATGGAGGAGGAGAAGAAAGTGATGGAAGATAGAAGCATGCAGGAGGAGAAGAAAGTGCTGGAAGATAGAAGCATGCAGGGGGAGAAGAAAGTGATGGAAGATAGGAGCATGGAGGAGGAGAAGAAAGCGATGGAAGATAGGAGCATGGAGGAGGAGAAGAAAGTGATGGAAGATAAGAGCATGGAGGAGGAGAAGAAAGTGATGGAAGATAGGAGCATGGAGGAGGAGAAGAAAGTGCTGGAAGATAGGAGCATGGAGGAGGAGAAGAAAGTGATGGAAGATAGGAGCATGGAGGAGGAGAAGAAAGTGCTGGAAGATAGGAGCATGGAGGAGGAGAAGATAGGGGATGGAAGATAAGAGCATGGAGGAGGAGAAGAAAGTGATGGAAGATAGGAGCATGGAGGAGGAGAAGAAAGCGATGGAAGATAGGAGCATGGAGGAGGAGAAGAAAGTGATGGAAGATAGGAGCATGCAGGAGGAGAAGAAAGTGATGGAAGATAGGAGCATGGAGGAGGAGGAGAAAGTGCTAGAAGATAGGAGCATGGAGGAGGAGAAGAAAGTGATGGAAGATAGGAGCATGGAGGAGGAGAAGAAAGTGATGGAAGATAGGAGCATGGAGGAGGAGAAGAAAGTGATGGAAGATAGAAGCATGCAGGAGGAGAAGAAAGTGATGGAATATAGGAGCATGGAGGAGGAGAAGAAAGTGATGGAAGATAGGAGCATGGAGGAGGAGAAGAAAGTGATGGAAGATAGAAGCATGCAGGAGGAGAAGAAAGTGATGGAATATAGGAGCATGGAGGAGGAGAAGAAAGTGATGGAAGATAGGAGCATGCAGGAGGAGGAGAAAGTGCTGGAAGACAGGAGCATGCAGGAGGAGAAGAAAGTGCTGGAAGATAGGAGCATGCAGGAGGAGAAGAAAGTGCTGGAAGATAGGAGCATGGAGGAGGAGAAGAAAGTGCTGGAAGATAGGAGCATGGAGGAGGAGAAGAAAGTGCTGGAAGATAGAAGCATGCAGGGGGAGAAGAAAGTGATGGAAGATAGGAGCATGGAGGAGGAGAAGAAAGTGATGGAAGATAAGAGCATGGAGGAGGAGAAGAAAGTGATGGAAGATAGGAGCATGGAGGAGGAGAAGAAAGTGCTGGAAGATAGGAGCATGGAGGAGGAGAAGAAAGTGATGGAAGATAGGAGCATGGAGGAGGAGAAGAAAGTGCTGGAAGATAGGAGCATGGAGGAGGAGAAGAAAGTGATGGAAGATAGGAGCATGGAGGGGGAGAAAAAAGTGCTGGAAGATAGGAGCATGGAGGAGGAGAAGAAAGTGATGGAAGATAGGAGCATGGAGGGGGAGAAGAAAGTGATGGAAGATAGGAGCATGGAGGAGGAGAAGAAAGTGATGGAAGATAGGAGCATGGAGGGGGAGAAGAAAGCGATGGAAGATAGGAGCATGGAGGAGGAGAAGAAAGTGATGGAAGATAGGAGCATGGAGGGGGAGAAGAAAGTGATGGAAGATAGGAGCATGGAGGAGGAGAAGAAAGTGATGGAAGATAGGAGCATGGAGGAGGAGAAGAAAGCGATGGAAGATAGGAGCATGGAGGAGGAGAAGATAGGGGATGGAAGATAGGAGCATGGAGGAGGAGAAGATAGGGGATGGAAGATAGGAGCATGGAGGAGGAGAAGAAAGTGATGGAAGATAGGAGCATGGAGGAGGAGAAGATAGGGGATGGAAGATAGGAGCATAGAGGAGGAGAAGAAAGTGATGGAAGATAGGAGCATGGAGGAGGAGAAGATAGGGGATGGAAGATAGGAGCATGGAAGAGGAGAAGAAAGCGATGGAAGATAGGAGCATGGAGGAGGAGAAGATAGGGGATGGAAGATAGGAGCATGGAGGAGGAGAAGATAGGGGATGGAAGATAGGAGCATGGAGGAGGAGAAGAAAGCGATGGAAGATAGGAGCATGGAGGAGGAGAAGATAGGGGATGGAAGATAGGAGCATGGAGGAGGAGAAGAAAGCGATGGAAGATAGGAGCATGGAGGAGGAGAAGATAGGGGATGGAAGATAGGAGCATGGAGGAGGAGAAGAAAGTGATGGAAGATAGGAGCATGGAGGAGGAGAAGAAAGTGATGGAAGATAGGAGCATGGAGGAGGAGAAGATAGGGGATGGAAGATAGGAGCATGGAGGAGGAGAAGAAAGTGATGGAAGATAGGAGCATGGAGGAGGAGAAGAAAGCGATGGAAGATAGGAGCATGGAGGAGGAGAAAAAAGTGATGGAAGATAGGAGCATGGAGGAGGAGAAGAAAGTGATGGAAGATAGGAGCATGGAGGAGGAGAAGATAGGGGATGGAAGATAGGAGCATGGAGGGGGAGAAGAAAGTGATGGAAGATAGAAGCATGGAGGAGGAGAAGAAAGTGCTGGAAGATAGGATTATGGAGGGGGAGAAGAAAGTGATGGAAGATAGAAGCATGGAGGAGGAGAAGAAAGCGATGGAAGATAGGAGCATGGAGGAGGAGAAGATAGGGGATGGAAGATAGGAGCATGGAGGAGGAGAAGATAGGGGATGGAAGATAGGAGCATGGAGGAGGAGAAGATAGGGGATGGATGTGTGCTAGTGAATTGCTTTGAAGAAAAGATGGCCTAAAAATACATTCCATGGCGAGGAGGAAGGGGGCGGGGCATCCAGGGCAGAAGACACTTTGAGCAAACACACTGAACCTCATTTGTGTTCAATTCCCTCACGGCCGTGCAAGTTTTGCTTTGACGTGACAGAGAATGTTCTTCAAGAAAGAATCTTGGCAGGTCAACTTTGCTATTTCTCTTAAATACAGTAAGAGCCTATTTTATACTGGCTACATTTTTCAGATGAATACCGTATATACTGTATACACTGTGTATATCAGCTACATATACAGTATATACTGTATATATCAGCTACATATACAGTATATACTGTATATATCAGCTACATATACAGTATAAACTGTATATATCAGCTACATATACAGTATATACTGTATATATCAGCTACATATACAGTATATACTGTATATATCAGCTACATATATAGTATATACTGTTTATATAAGCCACATATACAGTATATACTGTATATATCAGCCACACATACTGGATGTATAAACCACATATACAATATATACTGTATATATCAGCTACATATACAGTATATACTGTATATATCAGTTACATTTACAGTATATACTGTATATATCAGCCACACATACTGGATGTATAAGCCACATATACAGTATATATACACCACGTATACTGTATATATAAGCCACATATACTGTATATATAAGCAACATATACTGTATATACTGTATATATCAGCCACAGAAACTGTATATATAAGCCACATATACTGTATATATAAGCTACAGATACAGTATATTCTGTATGTATCAGCCACACATACAGTATATATACGCCACATATTCTGTATATACTGTACATATCAGCCACATATACTGTATATATAAGCCACATATTCTGTATATACTGTACATATCAGCCACATATACTGTATATATAAGCCACATATTCTGTATATACTGTACATATCAGCCACATATACTGTATATATAAGCCACATATTCTGTATATACTGTACATATCAGCCACATATACTGTATATATAAGCAACATATTCAGTATATACTGTACATATCAGCCACATATACTGTATATATAAGCCACATATTCTGTATATACTGTACATATCAGCCACATATACTGTATATATAAGCAACATATTCAGTATATACTGTACATATCAGCCACATATACTGTATATATAAGCAACATATTCAGTATATACTGTACATATCAGCCACATATACTGTATATATAAGCAACATATTCAGTATATACTGTACATATCAGCCACATATACTGTATATATAAGCAACATATTCTGTATATACTGTACATATCAGCCACATATACTGTATATATATGCCACATATTCTGTATATACTGTACATATCAGCCACATATACTGTATATATAAGCAACATATTCAGTATATACTGTATATATCAGCCACATATACAGTATATATAAGCCACATATTCTGTATATACTGTACATATCAGCCACATATACTGTATATATAAGCAACATATTCAGTATATACTGTACATATCAGCCACATATACTGTATATATAAGCAACATATTCAGTATATACTGTACATATCAGCCACATATACTGTATATATAAGCAACATATTCTGTATATACTGTACATATCAGCCACATATACTGTATATATAAGCCACATATTCTGTATATACTGTACATATCAGCCACATATACTGTATATATAAGCAACATATTCAGTATATACTGTATATATCAGCCACATATACAGTATATATAAGCCACATATTCTGTATATACTGTACATATCAGCCACATATACTGTATATATAAGCAACATATTCAGTATATACTGTACATATCAGCCACATATACTGTATATATAAGCAACATATTCAGTATATACTGTACATATCAGCCACATATACTGTATATATAAGCAACATATTCAGTATATACTGTACATATCAGCCACATATACTGTATATATAAGCAACATATTCAGTATATACTGTACATATCAGCCACATATACTGTATATATAAGCAACATATTCTGTATATACTGTACATATCAGCCACATATACTGTATATATAAGCCACATATTCTGTATATACTGTACATATCAGCCACATATACTGTATATATAAGCAACATATTCAGTATATACTGTATATATCAGCCACATATACAGTATATATAAGCCACATATTCTGTATATACTGTACATATCAGCCACATATACTGTATATATAAGCAACATATTCAGTATATACTGTACATATCAGCCACATATACTGTATATATAAGCAACATATTCAGTATATACTGTACATATCAGCCACATATACTGTATATATAAGCAACATATTCTGTATATACTGTACATATCAGCCACATATACTGTATATATAAGCCACATATTCTGTATATACTGTACATATCAGCCACATATACTGTATATATAAGCAACATATTCAGTATATACTGTATATATCAGCCACATATACAGTATATATAAGCCACATATTCTGTATATACTGTACATATCAGCCACATATACTGTATATATAAGCAACATATTCAGTATATACTGTATATATCAGCCACATATACAGTATATATAAGCCACATATTCTGTATATACTGTACATATCAGCCACATATACTGTATATATAAGCAACATATTCAGTATATACTGTACATATCAGCCACATATACTGTATATATAAGCAACATATTCAGTATATACTGTACATATCAGCCACATATACTGTATATATAAGCAACATATTCAGTATATACTGTACATATCAGCCACATATACTGTATATATAAGCAACATATTCTGTATATACTGTACATATCAGCCACATATACTGTATATATAAGCCACATATTCTGTATATACTGTACATATCAGCCACATATACTGTATATATAAGCAACATATTCAGTATATACTGTATATATCAGCCACATATACAGTATATATAAGCCACATATTCTGTATATACTGTACATATCAGCCACATATACTGTATATATAAGCAACATATTCAGTATATACTGTACATATCAGCCACATATACTGTATATATAAGCAACATATTCAGTATATACTGTACATATCAGCCACATATACTGTATATATAAGCAACATATTCTGTATATACTGTACATATCAGCCACATATACTGTATATATAAGCCACATATTCTGTATATACTGTACATATCAGCCACATATACTGTATATATAAGCAACATATTCAGTATATACTGTATATATCAGCCACATATACAGTATATATAAGCCACATATTCTGTATATACTGTACATATCAGCCACATATACTGTATATATAAGCAACATATTCAGTATATACTGTACATATCAGCCACATATACTGTATATATAAGCAACATATTCAGTATATACTGTACATATCAGCCACATATACTGTATATATAAGCAACATATTCAGTATATACTGTACATATCAGCCACATATACTGTATATATAAGCAACATATTCAGTATATACTGTACATATCAGCCACATATACTGTATATATAAGCAACATATTCTGTATATACTGTACATATCAGCCACATATACTGTATATATAAGCCACATATTCTGTATATACTGTACATATCAGCCACATATACTGTACATATCAGCCACATATACTGTACATATCAGCCACATATACTGTATATATACGCCACAGACAGCTGGCACTCCACTCGGCGACGGAAAGTTTCTGTGAGTATGGCTTCCTGCGCTTCGTGCACTTTACTCATGGATAGGTTGGCTCTGCTAGAGAGCCGTGTCCGCCAGTTAAAGCAGTGTAATTTCCTAACTTTAGATGTTGCGGACACATCTGCTAGCGTTAGCTGTAGCGAGCTAACTAGCCCAGCTTGTAGCAGCCCTAACCGCTCTACAAGCTACGGTGTACCGGTTGAGACGCATAATAGATTTAGCCCTTTAGCTAGTCCTACACCCCAGTCTACCGGGCACCACACTTTAGTCATAGGGGACTCCATCACCCGAAACATAAAGCTTAGCAAACCAGCCACAATTAAGTGTATTCCCGGGGGCAGAGCACCTGACATTGAAGCTAATCTTAGGGAGCTAACTCGCAACAGGTCTAGTAAACACGTACGGCAGGCTAACCGCACCACTAGTTATGCGAATATAGTAATACACGTTGGCTCCAATGACGTTAGGATGAGACAATCAGAGATTACAAAGAGAAACATAGCCAGGGCTTGTAATCTCGCCAGAAAGATGTCCAGGCATCGAGTAATTGTCTCTGGCCCCCTGCCTGGGAGAGGCAATGATGAGAGATATAGCAGATTAGTCTCTCTTAACAGGTGGCTGGATAGCTTCTGCAGACAACAGGGATTTACGTTTATTGATAATTGGCCCTCTTTCTGGGGCAAACCTGGCTTGCTGAGGAGAGACGGCCTTCACCCTAACCAGGAAGGCGCTATCCTCTTGTCTCGGAACATAGACTTCGCATTGAGCCACATTTGACTAACTGCACTAGAGCAAGCCCGGTCACAGGCAATTACAGAGCCTGCTAGCCTGGGTATGGAGTCAGTTAAGTTAGAACTAGCCAGCGCCAGGCTGGATGATCCCTGTACACATAGCAATTTTCGTAGAATAATACACAACTCACAAAATGTTTTTTCTGCTATGACTATGACTTCGTCAGAGTTAGACATGCGTTCTACTGAGGTGGCAAATTATGATGCGTTCAGTTTATCGCAGCGCCAAGTAGACAATCTGAAAATTCCCGTCATATCATTTCCTAGATATGGTCGTAATTATTTTAAGTACACTGCGCATAATAAACGCAACATTATTAATATTGCTACTACGGATAATTTTATCAACAACTCCTTAAAACAGCCCACTACCTATAATATGGGCTTTCTAAACATCAGATCTTTGTCTCCCAAAACGTTATTAGTCAATGAGGTCATTAGAGACAACAACCTTAACGTCATCGGTCTTAGCGAAACCTGGCTTAAACCAGACGACTTTTTTGCGATAAATGAGGCATCCCCTCCTAACTATACGAATGCGCATATTGCCCGTCACCTCAAAAGGGGAGGGGGTGTCGCACTAATATACAACGAAAACTTTAACTTTAGTCCTAACTTAAATAATAAATATAAATCGTTTGAGGTGCTTTCTATGAAGTCTGCCACACCTCTGCCTCTGTGCCTGGCCGTTATCTACCGCCCCCCAGGGCCATATTTGGACTTTATTAGTGAATTCTCAGAGTTTGTTGCTGATCTAGTGACGCACGCCGATAATATAATTATAATGGGGGACTTTAATATCCATATGAATACCCCATTGGACCCACCGTGCGTGGCGCTCCAGACTATAATTGATAGCTGTGGTCTTACACAAATAATAAATGAACCGACGCATCGCAGCGGTAATACGATAGACCTAGTGCTTGTCAGAGGTATCACCGTTTCCAAAGTTATGATACTCTCGTATACTAAAGTAATGTCCGATCATTACCTTATAAAATTCGAAGTTCAGACTCATGTTCGGCAAGCTAATAATGATAATAACTGCTATAGTAGCCGCAACATTAATGCTGCCACAACGACGACTCTTGCTGACCTACTGCCCTCGGTAATGGCACCGTTCCCAAAGTATGTGGGCTCTATTGATAACCTCACTAACAACTTTAACAACGCCCTGCGCGAAACCATTGATAGTATAGCACCGCTGAAGTTAAAAAAGGCTCCAAAAAGGCGTACGCCGTGGTTTACTGAAGAAACTAGAGCTCAGAAATTATTATGTAGAAAGCTGGAACGCAAATGGCGCACGACTAAACTTGAGGTGCACCATCAAGCATGGAGTGATAGTTTAATAACTTATAAACGCATGCTTACCTTAGCTAAAACTAATTATTACTCAAATCTCATCCGCATTAATAAAAACGATCCAAAATTTTTGTTTAGTACAGTAGCATCGCTAACCCAACAAGGGACTCCTTCCAGTAGCTCCACCCATTCGGCAGATGACTTTATGAAGTTCTTTAATAAGAAAATTGAACTTATTAGAAAGGAGATTAAAAACAATGCGTCCCAGCTACAACGGGGTTATAGTAACACAGATACGATTGTATATACGGCGGATACTGCAAACATCCAAAATAGTTTCTCTCGTTTTGATGAAATAACATTAGAAGGATTGTTACAACGTGTAAATGGAATAAAACAAACAACATGTTTACTTGACCCACTTCCTGGGAAACTTATCAAGGAGCTTTTTGTATTACTAGGTCCATCAGTACTAAATATTATAAACTTATCACTTTCCTCGGGCACTGTTCCCGTTGCATTCAAAAAAGCGGTTATTCATCCTCTCCTTAAAAGACCTAACCTCGATCCTGACCTCATGGTAAACTACCGACCGGTGTCTCACCTTCCCTTTATTTCGAAAATCCTCGAAAAAATTGTTGCAGAGCAGCTAAATGAGCACTTAGCGTTTAACAATCTATGTGAAATCTTTCAATCCGGTTTCAGGGCAAATCACTCGACGGAGACAGCCCTCGCAAAATTGACTAATGATCTATTGCTAACGATGGACTCTGATGCGTCATCTATGTTGCTGCTCCTCGATCTTAGCGCTGCTTTCGATACCGTCGATCATAATATTTTATTAGAGCGTATCAAAATACGAATTGATCTCAGCCCTGTCATGGTTTAACTCTTATCTTACTGATAGGATGCAGTGCGTCTCCTATAACAGTGTGACCTCGGACTATGTTAAGGTAACCTGTGGAGTTCCCCAGGGTTCGGTCCTTGGCCCTGTACTCTTCAGCATCTACATGCTGCCGCTAGATGACATCATACGCAAATACGGTATTAGCTTTCACTGTTATGCTGATGACACCCAACTCTACATGCCCCTAAAGCTGACCAACACGCCGGACTGTAGTCAGTTGGAAGCGTGTCTTAATGAAATTAAACAATGGATGTCCGCTAACTTTTTGCAACTTAATGCCAAAAAAACGGAAATGCTGATTATCGGTCCTGCTAGACACCGACCTCTATTTAATAATACAACTTTAACATTTGACAACCAAATAATTAAACAAGGTGACTCTGTAAAGAATCTGGGTATTATCTTCCACCCAACTCTCTCCTTTGAGTCACACATTAAAAGCGTTACTAAAACGGCCTTCTTTCATCTCCGTAATATCGCTAAAATTTGCTCCATTTTGTCCACTAAAGACGCCGAGATCATTATCCATGCGTTTGTTACGTCTCGTCTCGATTACTGTAACGTATTATTTTCGGGTCTCCCAATGTCTAGCATTAAAAGATTACAGTTGGTACAAAATGCGGCTGCTAGACTTTTGACAAGAACAAGAAAGTTTGATCACATTACGCCTGTACTGTATATACCTTTATATACATATATACATACATATATACCTATACTGTATATACCTTTATATACATATATACATACATATATACCTATACTGTATATACCTTTATATACATATATACATACATATATACCTATACTGACTCACCTGCACTGGCTTCCTGTGCACTTAAGATGTGACTTTAAGGTTTTACTACTTACGTATAAAATACTACACGGTCTAGCTCCAGCCTATCTTGCCGATTGTATTGTACCATATGTCCCGGCAAGAAATCTGTGTTCAAAAGACTCCGGCTTATTAGTGATTCCTAGAGCCCAAAAAAAGTCTGCGGGCTATAGAGCGTTTTCCGTTCGGGCTCCAGTACTCTGGAATGCCCTCCCGGTAACAGTTCGAGATGCTACCTCAGTAGAAGCATTTAAGTCTCACCTTAAAACTCATCTGTATACTCTAGCCTTTAAATAGACCTCCTTTTTAGACCAGTTGATCTGCCGCATCTTTTCTTTTTCCTATGTCCCCCCCTCCCTTGTGGAGGGGGTCCGGTCCGATGACCATGGATGAAGTACTGGCTGTCCAGAGTCGAGACCCAGGATGGACCGCTCGTCGGGACCCAGGATGGACCGCTCGCCTGTATCGGTTGGGGACATCTCTACGCTGCTGATCCGCTTGAGATGGTTTCCTGTGGACGGGACTCTCGCTGCTGTCTTGGAGCCACTATGGATTGAACTTTCACAGTATCATGTTAGACCCGCTCGACATCCATTGCTTTCGGTCCCCTAGAGGGGGGGGGTTGCCCACATCTGAGGTCCTCTCCAAAGTTTCTCATAGTCAGCATTGTCACTGGCGTCCCACTGGATGTGAATTCTCCCTGCCCACTGGGTGTGAGTTTTCCTTGCCCTTTTGTGGGTTCTTCCGAGGATGTTGTAGTCGTAATGATTTGTGCAGTCCTTTGAGACATTTGTGATTTGGGGCTATATAAATAAACATTGATTGATTGATGAGATACTGTATATATAAGCCACATATACTGTATATATGAGCCACATATACTGTATATATATGCTTCAGATACTGTATATATAAACCACATATACTGTATACATAAGCCACATATACTGTATATATAAGCTACAGATACTGTATATACTGTATATATAAGCCATAGATAATGTAAATACTGTATATATAAACCATAGATATTGCATATATAAGCCATATATACTGTATATATAAGCCACATATACTGTATATATACGCCACGTATACTGTATATAAGCTACAGATACTGTATAAACTGTATATATAAGCCATATATAATGTAAATACTGTATATATAAACCATAGATATTGCATATATAAGCCATATATACTGTATATACTGTTTATACAGCCATAGCTACTGTATATAATGTATATATAAACCATAGATAATAAATGTGCTATTGCTTCACATGAAAGTTCACTTGACAAGTTTAGAAGTGTGTGTGTTGTTGGGATTATGGTGTTTGAGAATGGGTGGATGTGTCCCCTCAGATTCATAGTGTTGCTGATCTATCAGATTATGGTGTTTGAGAATGGGTGGATGTGTCCCCTCAGATTCATAGTGTTGCTGATCTATCAGATTATGGTGTTTGAGAATGGGTGGATGTGTCCCCTCAGATTCATAGTGTTGCTGATCTATCAGATTATGGTGTTTGAGAATGGGTGGATGTGTCCCCTCAGATTCATAGTGTTGCTGATCTATCAGATTATGGTGTTTGAGAATGGGTGGATGTGTCCCCTCAGATTCATAGTGTTGCTGATCTATCAGATTATGGTGTTTGAGAATGGGTGGATGTGTCCCCTCAGATTCATAGTGTTGCTGATCTATCAGATTATGGTGTTTCAGAATGGGTGGATGTGTCCCCTCAGATTCATAGTGTTGCTGATCTATCAGATTATGGTGTTTGAGAATGGGTGGATGTGTCCCCTCAGATTCATAGTGTTGCTGATCTATCAGATTATGGTGTTTCAGAATGGGTGGATGTGTCCCCTCAGATTCATAGTGTTGCTGATCTATCAGATTATGGTGTTTCAGAATGGGTGGATGTGTCCCCTCAGATTCATAGTGTTGCTGATCTATCAGATTATGGTGTTTGAGAATGGGTGGATGTGTCCCCTCAGATTCATAGTGTTGCTGATCTATCAGATTATGGTGTTTCAGAATGGGTGGATGTGTCCCCTCAGATTCATAGTGTTGCTGATCTATCAGATTATGGTGTTTGAGAATGGGTGGATGTGTCCCCTCAGATTCATAGTGTTGCTGATCTATCAGATTATGGTGTTTGAGAATGGGTGGATGTGTCCCCTCAGATTCATAGTGTTGCTGATCTATCAGATTATGGTGTTTGAGAATGGGTGGATGTGTCCCCTCAGACTCATAGTGTTGCTGATCTATCAGATAATGGTGTTTGAGAATGGGTGGATGTGTCCCCTCAGATTCATAGTGTTGCTGATCTATCAGATTATGGTGTTTGAGAATGGGTGGATGTGTCCCCTCAGATTCATAGTGTTGCTGATCTATCAGATTATGGTGTTTCAGAATGGGTGGATGTGTCCCCTCAGATTCATAGTGTTGCTGATCTATCAGATTATGGTGTTTGAGAATGGGTGGATGTGTCCCCTCAGATTCATAGTGTTGCTGATCTATCAGATTATGGTGTTTCAGAATGGGTGGATGTGTCCCCTCAGATTCATAGTGTTGCTGATCTATCAGATTATGGTGTTTGAGAATGGGTGGATGTGTCCCCTCAGATTCATAGTGTTGCTGATCTATCAGATTATGGTGTTTGAGAATGGGTGGATGTGTCCCCTCAGATTCATAGTGTTGCTGATCTATCAGATTATGGTGTTTGAGAATGGGTGGATGTGTCCCCTCAGATTCATAGTGTTGCTGATCTATCAGATTATGGTGTTTGAGAATGGGTGGATGTGTCCCCTCAGATTCATAGTGTTGCTGATCTATCAGATGATGGTGTTTGAGAATGGGTGGATGTGTCCCCTCAGATTCATAGTGTTGCTGATCTATCAGATTATGGTGTTTGAGAATGGGTGGATGTGTCCCCTCAGATTCATAGTGTTGCTGATCTATCAGATTATGGTGTTTGAGAATGGGTGGATGTGTCCCCTCAGATTCATAGTGTTGCTGATCTATCCGACACCCTCACTTATCTTACATAATATTTAATATCGCTTGTAAAACGGAGGATATATTTTCTGTTATTTAGGCTAATTGGAGCGCATGTAAAGTCTGGCATGTTTGTGCTACCAATGGTGAGTTTAAGGTGTACACAATTGTAAAAAAAAAAAAAAAAATGTGGTTACACCTTATCCTGTGGAGGTCTACTATGATAGTCACACAGGGGAATAATAACCAATTTGCCTGTGGAGGTCTACTATGATAGTCACACAGGGGAATAATAACCAATTTGCCTGTGGAGGTCTACTATGATAGTCACACGGGGGAATAATAACCAATTTGCCTGTGGAGGTCTACTATGATAGTCACACGGGGGAATAATAACCAATTTGCCTGTGGAGGTCTACTATGATAGTCACACAGGGGAATAATAACCAATTTGCCTGTGGAGGTCTACTATGATAGTCACACGGGGGAATAATAACCAATTTGCCTGTGGAGGTCTACTATGATAGTCACACGGGGGAATAATAACCAATTTGCCTGTGGAGGTCTACTATGATAGTCACACGGGGGAATAATAACCAATTTGCCTGTGGAGGTCTACTATGATAGTCACACAGGGGAATAATAACCAATTTGCCTGTGGAGGTCTACTATGATAGTCACACAGGGGAATAATAACCAATTTGCCTGTGGAGGTCTACTATGATAGTCACACGGGGGAATAATAACCAATTTGCCTGTGGAGGTCTACTATGATAGTCACACGGGGGAATAATAACCAATTTGCCTGTGGAGGTCTACTATGATAGTCACACGGGGGAATAATAACCAATTTGCCTGTGGAGGTCTACTATGATAGTCACACGGGGGAATAATAACCAATTTGCCTGTGGAGGTCTACTATGATAGTCACACAGGGGAATAATAACCAATTTGCCTGTGGAGGTCTACTATGATAGTCACACGGGGGAATAATAACCAATTTGCCTGTGGAGGTCTACTATGATAGTCACACGGGGGAATAATAACCAATTTGCCTGTGGAGGTCTACTATGATAGTCACACAGGGGAATAATAACCAATTTGCCTGTGGAGGTCTACTATGATAGTCACACGGGGGAATAATAACCAATTTGCCTGTGGAGGTCTACTATGATAGTCACACGGGGGAATAATAACCAATTTGCCTGTGGAGGTCTACTATGATAGTCACACGGGGGAATAATAACCAATTTGCCTGTGGAGGTCTACTATGATAGTCACACGGGGGAATAATAACCAATTTGCCTGTGGAGGTCTACTATGATAGTCACACGGGGGAATAATAACCAATTTGCCTGTGGAGGTCTACTATGATAGTCACACAGGGGAATAATAACCAATTTGCCTGTGGAGGTCTACTATGATAGTCACACGGGGGAATAATAACCAATTTGCCTGTGGAGGTCTACTATGATAGTCACACGGGGGAATAATAACCAATTTGCCTGTGGAGGTCTACTATGATAGTCACACGGGGGAATAATAACCAATTTGCCTGTGGAGGTCTACTATGATAGTCACACGGGGGAATAATAACCAATTTGCCTGTGGAGGTCTACTATGATAGTCACACGGGGGAATAATAACCAATTTGCCTGTGGAGGTCTACTATGATAGTCACACAGGGGAATAATAACCAATTTGCCTGTGGAGGTCTACTATGATAGTCACACAGGGGAATAATAACCAATTTGTCTGTGGAGGTCTACTATGATAGTCACACGGGGGAATAATAACCAATTTGCCTGTGGAGGTCTACTATGATAGTCACACGGGGGAATAATAACCAATTTGCCTGTGGAGGTCTACTATGATAGTCACACAGGGGAATAATAACCAATTTGCCTGTGGAGGTCTACTATGATAGTCACACAGGGGAATAATAACCAATTTGTCTGTGGAGGTCTACTATGATAGTCACACGGGGGAATAATAACCAATTTGCCTGTGGAGGTCTACTATGATAGTCACACGGGGGAATAATCAATTTGCCTGTGGAGGTCTACTATGATAGTCACACGGGGGAATAATAACCAATTTGCCTGTGGAGGTCTACTATGATAGTCACACAGGGGAATAATAACCAATTTGCCTGTGGAGGTCTACTATGATAGTCACACGGGGGAATAATAACCAATTTGCCTGTGGAGGTCTACTATGATAGTCACACGGGGGAATAATCAATTTGCCTGTGGAGGTCTACTATGATAGTCACACGGGGGAATAATAACCAATTTGCCTGTGGAGGTCTACTATGATAGTCACACCGGGGAATAATCAATTTGCCTGTGGAGGTCTACTATGATAGTCACACGGGGGAATAATAATCAATTTGCCTGTGGAGGTCTACTATGATAGTCACACGGGGGAATAATAACCAATTTGCCTGTGGAGGTCTACTATGATAGTCACACGGGGGAATAATAACCAATTCAGTGTAGTGAAAACCATGTAATTCTACAACAGCGTGGTGCAGTGGAAGAGTGGCTGTGCGCAACCCGAGGGTCCCTGGTTCAAATCCCACCTAGTACCAACCTCGTCACGTCCGTTGTGTCCTGAGCAAGACACTTCACCCTTGCTCCTGATGGGTGCTGGTTAGCGCCTTGCATGGCAGCTCCCTCCATCAGTGTGTGAATGTGTGTGTGAATGTGGAAGTAGTGTCAAAGCGCTTTGAGTACCTTGAAGGTAGTAAATAAGGGATATACAAGTACAACCAGTGTTATATAATGTATATACAGCATAAGCCGTATATAATGCATATACTGTATATATAAGCCATAGATAATGTATATACTGTATATATAAGCCGTTGATACTGCATATACTGTATATATGAACCATAGATACTGTATACTGCAGTGTGTATTCAGAACCAGGTAACAGCCAATCAGCATTTTACACCTGACCTTCTACTCCATGTCACATGACCTGCTGCTCCATGTCACATGACCTTCTGCTCCATGTCACACATCCTTCTACTCCATGTCACATGACCTTCTACTCCATGTCACATGACCTGCTGCTCCATGTCACATGACCTTCTACTCCATGTCACATGACCTGCTGCTCCATGTCACATGACCTTCTACTCCATGTCACCTGACCTTCTGCTCCATGTCACATGACCTTCTGCTCCATGTCACATGACCTTCTGCTCCATGTCACACATCCTTCTACTCCATGTCACATGACCTTCTACTCCATGTCACATGACCTGCTGCTCCATGTCACATGACCTTCTACTCCATGTCACATGACCTGCTGCTCCATGTCACATGACCTTCTACTCCATGTCACATGACCTGCTGCTCCATGTCACCTGACCTTCTACTCCATGTCACCTGACCTTCTGCTCCATGTCACATGACCTTCTGCTCCATGTCACATGACCTTCTACTCCATGTCACATGACCTTCTGCTCCATGTCACATGACCTTCTGCTCCATGTCACATGACCTTCTGCTCCATGTCACATGACCTTCTACTCCATGTCACATGACCTTCTGCTCCATGTCACATGACCTTCTACTCCATGTCACATGACCTTCTGCTCCATGTCACATGACCTTCTACTCCATGTCACATGACCTTCTGCTCCATGTCACATGACCTTCTGCTCCATGTCACATGACCTTCTACTCCATGTCACATGACCTGCTGCTCCATGTCACCTGACCTTCTGCTCCATGTCACATGACCTGCTGCTCCATGTCACCTGACCTTCTGCTCCATGTCACATGACCTTCTGCTCCATGTCACATGACCTTCTGCTCCATGTCACATGACCTGCTGCTCCATGTCACATGACCTTCTGCTCCATGTCACCTGACCTTCTGCTTCATGTCACCTGACCTTCTGCTTCATGTCACATGACCTGCTGCTCCATGTCACATGACCTTCTGCTCCATGTCACATGACCTTCTGCTCCATGTCACATGACCTGCTGCTCCATGTCACATGACCTTCTGCTCCATGTCACCTGACCTTCTGCTCCATGTCACCTGACCTTCTGCTTCATGTCACCTGACCTTCTGCTTCATGTCACATGACCTTCTGCTTCATGTCACCTGACCTTCTGCTCCATGTCACATGACCTTCTGCTCCATGTCACATGACCTTCTGCTCCATGTCACATGACCTTCTGCTCCATGTCACCTGACCTTCTGCTTCATGTCACCTGACCTTCTGCTTCATGTCACCTGACCTTCTGCTTCATGTCACATGACCTGCTGCTCCATGTCACATGACCTTCTGCTCCATGTCACATGACCTTCTGCTCCATGTCACATGACCTGCTGCTCCATGTCACCTGACCTGCTGCTCCATGTCACATGACCTTCTGCTCCATGTCACCTGACCTTCTGCTCCATGTCACCTGACCTGCTGCTCCATGTCACATGACCTTCTGCTCCATGTCACCTGACCTTCTGCTCCATGTCACCTGACCTTCTGCTTCATGTCACATGACCTTCTGCTCCATGTCACCTGACCTTCTGCTTCATGTCACCTGACCTTCTGCTTCATGTCACATGACCTGCTGCTCCATGTCACATGACCTGCTGCTCCATGTCACCTGACCTTCTGCTTCATGTCACATGACCTTCTGCTCCATGTCACACATCCTTCTGCTCCATGTCACATGACCTTCTGCTCCATGTCACATGACCTTCTGCTCCATGTCACATGACCTTCTGCTCCATGTCACATGACCTGCTGCTCCATGTCACATGACCTTCTGCTCCATGTCACATGACCTTCTGCTCCATGTCACATGACCTTCTGCTCCATGTCACATGACCTTCTGCTCCATGTCACATGACCTTCTGCTCCATGTCACATGACCTTCTGCTCAATGTCACCTGACCTTCTGCTCCATGTCACCTGACCTTCTGCTTCATGTCACCTGACCTTCTGCTTCATGTCACATGACCTTCTGCTTCATGTCACATGACCTTCTGCTCCATGTCACATGACCTTCTGCTCCATGTCACATGACCTGCTGCTCCATGTCACATGACCTTCTGCTCCATGTCACATGACCTTCTGCTCCATGTCACATGACCTTCTGCTCCATGTCACACATCCTTCTGCTCCATGTCACATGACCTTCTGCTCCATGTCACATGACCTTCTGCTCCATGTCACATGACCTTCTGCTCCATGTCACATGACCTTCTGCTCCATGTCACATGACCTTCTGCTCCATGTCACATGACCTGCTGCTCCATGTCACATGACCTTCTGCTCCATGTCACATGACCTTCTGCTCCATGTCACATGACCTTCTGCTCCATGTCACCTGACCTTCTGCTCCATGTCACCTGACCTTCTGCTCCATGTCACCTGACCTTCTGCTCCATGTCACATGACCTTCTGCTCCATGTCACCTGACCTTCTGCTCCATGTCACATGACCTTCTGCTCCATGTCACATGACCTTCTGCTTCATGTCACCTGACCTTCTGCTTCATGTCACATGACCTTCTGCTCCATGTCACATGACCTTCTGCTCCATGTCACATGACCTTCTGCTCCATGTCACATGACCTTCTACTCCATGTCACATGACCTGCTGCTCCATGTCACATGACCTGCTGCTCCATGTCACATGACCTTCTACTCCATGTCACATGACCTTCTGCTCCATGTCACATGACCTTCTGCTCCATGTCACATGACCTGCTGCTCCATGTCACATGACCTTCTGCTCCATGTCACATGACCTGCTGCTCCATGTCACCTGACCTTCTGCTTCATGTCACCTGACCTTCTGCTTCATGTCACATGACCTGCTGCTCCATGTCACATGACCTTCTGCTCCATGTCACATGACCTTCTGCTCCATGTCACATGACCTGCTGCTCCATGTCACATGACCTTCTGCTCCATGTCACCTGACCTTCTGCTCCATGTCACCTGACCTTCTGCTTCATGTCACCTGACCTTCTGCTTCATGTCACCTGACCTTCTGCTTCATGTCACATGACCTGCTGCTCCATGTCACATGACCTTCTGCTCCATGTCACATGACCTTCTGCTCCATGTCACATGACCTGCTGCTCCATGTCACCTGACCTGCTGCTCCATGTCACATGACCTTCTGCTCCATGTCACCTGACCTTCTGCTCCATGTCACCTGACCTTCTGCTTCATGTCACCTGACCTTCTGCTTCATGTCACATGACCTGCTGCTCCATGTCACATGACCTTCTGCTCCATGTCACCTGACCTTCTGCTCCATGTCACCTGACCTTCTGCTTCATGTCACCTGACCTTCTGCTTCATGTCACCTGACCTTCTGCTTCATGTCACCTGACCTTCTGCTTCATGTCACATGACCTGCTGCTCCATGTCACATGACCTTCTGCTCCATGTCACATGACCTTCTGCTCCATGTCACATGACCTTCTGCTCCATGTCACCTGACCTTCTGCTCCATGTCACATGACCTTCTGCTCCATGTCACATGACCTGCTGCTCCATGTCACATGACCTTCTGCTTCATGTCACATGACCTTCTGCTCCATGTCACCTGACCTTCTGCTTCATGTCACATGACCTTCTGCTCCATGTCACATGACCTTCTGCTCCATGTCACATGACCTTCTGCTCCATGTCACATGACCATCCTGTCCTTCTGCTGCTCAACTGGGAGAGCATCCAACAGGAAGAAGGCAGGACTGACCATTATCAGCTGTGACAAGAAGGGGGAGGCAGACTGACCCCCCCCCCCCTGGCCCGGTCAGTGACCACGGGGCCATGATGACATCATTGTGCAGTCCTCCTTCCCACACTCTGACCCGCGTGGGCGTTGACCCTCTGACCCCTCATGCTTTATTTAGTCCTCACTTCATTAGGGAGATTACCTCACTCACTCACTCACTCACTCACTCACTCACTCACTCACTCACTCACTCACTCTAAACATGCTGACCACACAGGTGAAATATACTATACTACTTCCAACACAGGTGAAATATACTATACTACTTCCAACACAGGTGAAATATACTATACTACTTCCAACACAGGTGAAATATACTATACTACTTCCAACACAGGTGAAATATACTATACTACTTCCAACACAGGTGAAATATACTATACTACTTCCAACACAGGTGAAATATACTATACTACTTCCAACACAGGTGAAATATACACGTCAAGAACAAGTATAGTAGTTTAAACACAGGTGAAACATAGATGTCAAGAACAATTATAGTAGTTTAAACACAGGTGAAACATACCTGTAAAGAACAAGTATAGTAGTTTAAACACAGGTGAAACATAGATGTCAAGAACAATTATAGTAGTTTAAACACAGGTGAAACATACCTGTCAAGAACAATTATAGTAATTTAAACACAGGTGAAACATAGATGTCAAGAACAATTATAGTAGTTTAAACACAGGTGAAATATAGATGTCAAGAACAATTATAGTAGTTTAAACACAGGTGAAACATACCTGTCAAGAACAATTATAGTAGTTTAAACACAGGTGAAACATAGATGTCAAGAACAATTATAGTAGTTTAAACACAGGTGAAACATACCTGTCAAGAACAAGTATAGTAGTTTAAACACAGGTGAAACATACCTGTCGAGAACAATTATAGTAGTTTAAACACAGGTGAAACATAGATGTCAAGAACAAGTATAGTAGTTTAAACACAGGTGAAACATACCTGTCAAGAACAATTATAGTAGTTTAAACACAGGTGAAACATACCTGTCAAGAACAATTATAGTAGTTTAAACACAGGTGAAACATAGATGTCAAGAACAATTATAGTAGTTTAAACACAGGTGAAACATAGATGTCAAGAACAATTATAGTAGTTTAAACACAGGTGAAACATAGATGTCAAGAACAAGTATAGTAGTTTAAACACAGGTGAAACATACCTGTCGAGAACAATTATAGTAGTTTAAACACAGGTGAAACATAGATGTCAAGAACAAGTATAGTAGTTTAAACACAGGTGAAACATACCTGTCAAGAACAATTATAGTAGTTTAAACACAGGTGAAACATACCTGTCAAGAACAATTATAGTAGTTTAAACACAGGTGAAACATAGATGTCAAGAACAATTATAGTAGTTTAAACACAGGTGAAACATAGATGTCAAGAACAATTATAGTAGTTTAAACACAGGTGAAACATAGATGTCAAGAACAAGTATAGTAGTTTAAACACAGGTGAAACATACCTGTCGAGAACAATTATAGTAGTTTAAACACAGGTGAAACATAGATGTCAAGAACAAGTATAGTAGTTTAAACACAGGTGAAACATACCTGTCAAGAACAATTATAGTAGTTTAAACACAGGTGAAACATAGATGTCAAGAACAAGTATAGTAGTTTAAACACAGGTGAAACATACCTGTCAAGAACAATTATAGTAGTTTGTGGGACAAACTTACCATTTTCATATTGTTACTTTTTTTTACGCTATAGTTTTTTTCCAAAATGTCCTCAAAATTCAACACACAATTCCCCATGTTAACAATGTGAATAGGTGTATTTTCAAATAAAAAATGCCATGTAGACACGTATTCAGACCATTTGCTCAGTACTTTGTTGATACACCTCAAGTCTTTTTGAAAGTGGCACCACATGGTTGGCACACCTAGCCTTTGCAGCCCCTATCTAGCTTCATCAGGCTGGATGGGAAGACTTGGTTTCATCCAGGTTGTTTCTGTACATCACTGCATTCACCTTTCCATCTATCATGACTAGTCTCCAAGTACCTGCCGCTGAAAGCCATCCCCACAGCATGATGCTGCCACCGCCGAGCTTCACTGGCCTGTCAATGAGCGGCATTCACGCCAAAGAGTTAAATCCTTGTCTCATCAGACCAGGGAATTGGCATCAATTAAATATTAAGCAAAGGTTGTGATTTTGTCTACTTTTTGTTTTTATTTTGAAGGGATTCACAAAATCTAAAAAACAAACAATGTCCACATTGTGACTGGGGTATTGTCTGCAGAATTTTGAGGACAAAAATGAATATATTCCATTTTGGAAGAAAGCTGCAACCTGAGAAAAAATATTAGTGTTTTGGTGACTAAATGCTCTTTTTGAGGGGCTTTAACGGAGCCACAAGACAAGGTCGGAGCCACAAGACAAGGTCGTAAGCACAAGACAAGGTCGTAAGCACAAGACAAGGTCATGGGCACAAGACAAGGTCGGAGCCACAAGACAAGGTCATGGGCACAAGACAAGGTCATAGGCACAAGACAAGGTCATAGGCACAAGACAAGGTCGTAGGCACAAGACAAAGTCGGAGCCACAAGACAAGGTCGGAGCCACAAGACAAGGTCGTAAGCACAAGACAAGGTCGTAGGCACAAGACAAGGTCGGAGCCACAAGACAAGGTCATAGGCACAAGACAAGGTCATAAGCACAAGACAAGGTCATGGGCACAAGACAAGGTCATAGGCAAAAGACAAGGTCGTAAGCACAAGACAAGGTCGTAGGCACAAGACAAGGTCGGAGCCACAAGACAAGGTCATAGGCACAAGAAAAGGTTGTAAGCACAAGACAAGGTCATGGGCACAAGACAAGGTCATAGGCACAAGACAAGGTCGTAAGCACAAGACAAGGTCGTAAGCACAAGACAAAGTCATAGGCACAAGACAAGGTCGTAAGCACAAGACAAGGTCGTAAGCACAAGACAAAGTCATAGGCACAAGACAAGGTCGTAGGCACAAGACAAGGTCATAGCCGCAAGACAAGGTCGTAGGCACAAGACAAGGTCATGGGCACAAGACAAGGTCATAGGCACAAGACAAGGTCGTAAGCACAAGACAAGGTCGTAGGCACCAGAGGTCGTTACAAAAAATGACTAAGTTGTTTGCGTGTTTACAACATTTCCCTATTTGTCAACTCTGTGATATCCTGACAGCTGCTTATAGTTGCTGACAGTTATGGATCAAACATAAAGTTGGAGACTGATGAGAAGATTAGTGTCATTTAAGAGCAAGCTAGGTGGAAAATGTAGTAAGCTAAGCTAAGCTAAGCTAAATTAGTCTGGATGAAATGTGGCTAAGCTACATGCTACATGGCACTGCAAGCTAGCTAGAAGAAACCACAACCTTTTAAAATGTTAAGAATAATGTCAATGAAAGGAATGAAAGTATCACTAACCCTGTAGAAAGAATAATGTCAATGAAAGGAATGAAAGTATCACTAACCCTTAAGAAAGAATAATGTCAAAGAAAGGAATGAAAGTATCACTAACCCTGTAGAAAGAATAATGTCAATGAAAGGAATGAAAGTATCACTAACCCTGTAGAAAGAATAATGTCAATGAAAGGAATGAAAGTATCACTAACCCTTAAGAAAGAATAATGTCAAAGAAAGGAATGAAAGTATCACTAACCCTGTAGAAAGAATAATGTCAATGAAAGGAATGAAAGTATCACTAACCCTGTAGAAAGAATAATTTCAATGAAAGGAATGAAAGTAGCACTAACCCTGTAGAAAGAATAATGTCAATGAAAGGAATGAAAGTATCACTAACCCTGTAGAAAGAATAATGTCAATGAAAGGAATGAAAGTATCACTAACCCTTAAGAAAGAATAATGTCAAAGAAAGGAATGAAAGTATCACTAACCCTGTAGAAAGAATAATGTCAATGAAAGGAATGAAAGTAGCACTAACCCTGTAGAAAGAATAATGTCAATGAAAGGAATGAAAGTAGCACTAACCCTGTAGAAAGAATAATGTCAATGAAAGGAATGAAAGTAGCACTAACCCTGTAGAAAGAATAATGTCAATGAAAGGAATGAAAGTATCACTAACCCTTAAGAAAGAATAATGTCAAAGAAAGGAATGAAAGTATCACTAACCCTGTAGAAAGAATAATGTCAATGAAAGGAATGAAAGTAGCACTAACCCTGTAGAAAGAATAATGTCAATGAAAGGAATGAAAGTAGCACTAACCCTGTAGAAAGAATAATGTCAATGAAAGGAATGAAAGTTGCACTAACCCTGTAGAAAGAATAATGTCAATGAAAGGAATGAAAGTATCACTAACCCTGTAGAAAGAATAATGTCAATGAAAGGAATGAAAGTAGCACTAACCCTGTAGAAAGAATAATGTCAATGAAAGGAATGAAAGTAGCACTAACCCTGTAGAAAGAATAATGTCAATGAAAGGAATGAAAGTAGCACTAACCCTGTAGAAAGAATAATGTCAATGAAAGGAATGAAAGTATCACTAACCCTTAAGAAAGAATAATGTCAATGAAAGGAATGAAAGTATCACTAACCCTGTAGAAAGAATAATGTCAATGAAAGGAATGAAAGTAGCACTAACCCTGTAGAAAGAATAATGTCAATGAAAGGAATGAAAGTATCACTAACCCTGTAGAAAGAATAATGTCAATGAAAGGAATGAAAGTAGCACTAACCCTGTAGAAAGAATAATGTCAATGAAAGGAATGAAAGTAGCACTAACCCTGTAGAAAGAATAATGTCAATGAAAGGAATGAAAGTATCACTAACTCTGTAGAAAGAATAATGTCAATGAAAGGAATGAAAGTATCACTAACCCTTAAGAAAGAATAATGTCAAAGAAAGGAATGAAAGTATCACTAACCCTGTAGAAAGAATAATGTCAATGAAAGGAATGAAAGTATCACTAACCCTGTAGAAAGAATAATTTCAATGAAAGGAATGAAAGTATCACTAACCCTTAAGAAAGAATAATGTCAAAGAAAGGAATGAAAGTATCACTAACCCTGTAGAAAGAATAATGTCAATGAAAGGAATGAAAGTAGCACTAACCCTGTAGAAAGAATAATGTCAATGAAAGGAATGAAAGTAGCACTAACCCTGTAGAAAGAATAATGTCAATGAAAGGAATGAAAGTAGCACTAACCCTGTAGAAAGAATAATGTCAATGAAAGGAATGAAAGTTGCACTAACCCTGTAGAAAGAATAATGTCAATGAAAGGAATGAAAGTATCACTAACCCTGTAGAAAGAATAATGTCAATGAAAGGAATGAAAGTATCACTAACCCTGTAGAAAGAATAATGTCAATGAAAGGAATGAAAGTAGCACTAACCCTGTAGAAAGAATAATGTCAATGAAAGGAATGAAAGTATCACTAACCCTGTAGAAAGAATAATGTCAATGAAAGGAATGAAAGTATCACTAACCCTGTAGAAAGAATAATGTCAATGAAAGGAATGAAAGTATCACTAACCCTGTAGAAAGAATAATGTCAATGAAAGGAATGAAAGTAGCACTAACCCTGTAGAAAGAATAATGTCAATGAAAGGAATGAAAGTAGCACTAACCCTGTAGAAAGAATAATGTCAATGAAAGGAATGAAAGTAGCACTAACCCTGTAGAAAGAATAATGTCAATGAAAGGAATGAAAGTATCACTAACCCTGTAGAAAGAATAATGTCAATGAAAGGAATGAAAGTATCACTAACCCTTAAGAAAGAATAATGTCAAAGAAAGGAATGAAAGTATCACTAACCCTGTAGAAAGAATAATGTCAATGAAAGGAATGAAAGTATCACTAACCCTGTAGAAAGAATAATGTCAATGAAAGGAATGAAAGTAGCACTAACCCTGTAGAAAGAATAATGTCAATGAAAGGAATGAAAGTATCACTAACCCTGTAGAAAGAATAATGTCAATGAAAGGAATGAAAGTATCACTAACCCTGTAGAAAGAATAATGTCAATGAAAGGAATGAAAGTAGCACTAACCCTGTAGAAAGAATAATGTCAATGAAAGGAATGAAAGTAGCACTAACCCTGTAGAAAGAATAATGTCAATGAAAGGAATGAAAGTAGCACTAACCCTGTAGAAAGAATAATGTCAATGAAAGGAATGAAAGTATCACTAACCCTGTAGAAAGAATAATGTCAATGAAAGGAATGAAAGTAGCACTAACCCTGTAGAAAGAATAATGTCAATGAAAGGAATGAAAGTAGCACTAACCCTGTAGAAAGAATAATGTCAATGAAAGGAATGAAAGTAGCACTAACCCTGTAGAAAGAATAATGTCAATGAAAGGAATGAAAGTAGCACTAACCCTGTAGAAAGAATAATGTCAATGAAAGGAATGAAAGTAGCACTAACCCTGTAGAAAGAATAATGTCAATGAAAGGAATGAAAGTAGCACTAACCCTGTAGAAAGAATAATGTCAATGAAAGGAATGAAAGTATCACTAACCCTGTAGAAAGAATAATGTCAATGAAAGGAATGAAAGTATCACTAACCCTTAAGAAAGAATAATGTCAAAGAAAGGAATGAAAGTATCACTAACCCTGTAGAAAGAATAATGTCAATGAAAGGAATGAAAGTATCACTAACCCTGTAGAAAGAATAATTTCAATGAAAGGAATGAAAGTAGCACTAACCCTGTAGAAAGAATAATGTCAATGAAAGGAATGAAAGTATCACTAACCCTGTAGAAAGAATAATGTCAATGAAAGGAATGAAAGTATCACTAACCCTTAAGAAAGAATAATGTCAAAGAAAGGAATGAAAATATCACTAACCCTGTAGAAAGAATAATGTCAATGAAAGGAATGAAAGTAGCACTAACCCTGTAGAAAGAATAATGTCAATGAAAGGAATGAAAGTAGCACTAACCCTGTAGAAAGAATAATGTCAATGAAAGGAATGAAAGTAGCACTAACCCTGTAGAAAGAATAATGTCAATGAAAGGAATGAAAGTATCACTAACCCTGTAGAAAGAATAATGTCAATGAAAGGAATGAAAGTAGCACTAACCCTGTAGAAAGAATAATGTCAATGAAAGGAATGAAAGTAGCACTAACCCTGTAGAAAGAATAATGTCAATGAAAGGAATGAAAGTATCACTAACCCTGTAGAAAGAATAATGTCAATGAAAGGAATGAAAGTAGCACTAACCCTGTAGAAAGAATAATGTCAAAGAAAGGAATGAAAGTATCACTAACCCTGTAGAAAGAATAATGTCAATGAAAGGAATGAAAGTATCACTAACCCTGTAGAAAGAATAATTTCAATGAAAGGAATGAAAGTAGCACTAACCCTGTAGAAAGAAGACATCCTCTCCTCCTCAACTCATTTTACTTCCTGCTTTGGATGACCCGCCCTCTCTTGCCTCTGATTGGCCTTTGGATGACCCGCCCTCTCTTGCCTCTGATTGGCCTTTGCCCTTTTTTGCTAAACCAGGACTCCCCAAACAAAAGTAGGACTCCCCAAACAAAAGCAGGACTCCCCAAACTAAAGCAGGACTCCCCAAACTAAAGCAGGACTCCCCAAACTAAAGCAGGACTCCCCAAACTAAAGCAGGACTCCCCAAACTAAAGCAGGACTCCCCAAACTAAAGCAGGACTCCCCAAACTAAACCAGGACTCCCCAAACAAAAGCAGGACTCCCCAAACTAAAGCAGGACTCCCCAAACTAAAGCAGGACTCCCCAAACAAAAGCAGGACTCCCCAAACTAAAGCAGGACTCCCCAAACTAAAGCAGGACTCCCCAAACTAAACCAGGACTCCCCAAACAAAAGCAGGACTCCCCAAACTAAAGCAGGACTCCCCAAACTAAAGCAGGACTCCCCAAAGTAAACCAGGACTCCCCAAACTAAAGCAGGACTCCACAAACTAAAGCAGGACTCCCCAAACTAAAGCAGGACTCCCCAAACTAAAGCAGGACTCCCCAAACTAAACCAGGACTCCCCAAACTAAACCAGGACTCCCCAAACTAAAGCAGGACTCCCCAAACTAAACACGCTACTTAGTTTTCCAACAGTGTGATGTCCAGAGACTGAGGGAAAAGATGTAGTAGATGTAGATGATCTATATCTGCTCTGCACATTGACTTAGTGTTGGATACTGCTTTTATTTCTATTAGACTTTATTCCATGTTTGGGCAGAATTTTATCAAACAAAGTTTCTTATAATAATACAAATAATAATAATAATAACAATAATAATATAGAAATGTATTAGAGCACTTATCTATTATATGGAGGAATGTTGTTGATTGTATGTAGATTTTCACTTTCAAAATAATATTATTAACAACAGTAATATATATATATATATATATATATACATATATATATATATATATATATATATATATATATATATATATATATATATATATATATATATATTATCGTTTTTGATATCCTTGTTTGTATTTTTATCTGTGCTGTCCAACTTCTCCGGTAAATCACATACAAACCCTGTTTCCATATGAGTTGGGAAATGGTGTTAGATGTAAATATAAACAGAATACAATGATTTGCAAATCCTTTTCAAGCCATATTCAGTTGAATATGCTACAAAGACAACATATTTCATGTTCAAACTCATAAACTTTTATTTTTTTTTTGCAAAAAATAATTATCTTAGAATTTCATGGCTGCCACATGTGCCAAAGTAGTTGGGAAAGGGCATGTTCACCACTGTGTTACATCACCTTTTCTTTTAACAACACTCAATAAACGTTTGGGAACTGAGGAAACTAATTGTTGAAGCTTTGAAAGTGGAATTCTTTCCCATTCTTGTTTTATGTAGAGCTTCAGTCCTTCAACAGTCCAGGGTCTCCGCTGTCCTATTTTAGGCTTCATAATGCGCCACACATTTTCCATGCGAGACAGGTCTGGACTGCAGGCGGGCCAGGAAAGTACCCGCACTCTTTCACTACGAAGCCACGCTGTTGTAACACTTGTCTTGCTGAAATAAGCAGGGGCGTCAGAGATGACAACATATGCAATTGAAGGAAGGACACGTAGTTACGTCATGTGTGGACTGCTGTGGCCGCAGCTGAAGGCAAATGTGTGCAATCTTTTGTGAGCGTGTCAAACAAGCGACTTCCTGGCCGTAATGATCTCAATGGGCTGCTTCCAAACCTCTTCATTGCAGACAGACTTCATTAATTAGCTGTTTTCTGCCACAGGATAATGGCGAGAGCGTGCTAAATAGATTAGTGCGGAACTTGATTTATGCTGCTTGCTTGGCGAGGCCCCCCGCATCTAACTCTCTGTACCCCCCTCTTTATAGCCTCCATGAAAATACCACACACACACACACACTCACACACACACGCACACAGTCGCACACACACACACTCACACACACACACACTCACACACACGGTGACAAGCTGCTGTGCTGATAAGTCAAGAAACAAACGCTTCCATCAGGTGGATAAAAACTCCTGTTTTGCATTCTTGAAACACTCAGCCCTAAAAAGGAGTGGAAGCTTTTAAAAACAAGATTCTTGTCCCACTGAAAATGGATGGCCTCATTTTTTTACATTGAATTTGTGTACACTACATTTTTTTTACACTGACGTTTTATACAAATAATTTTTATACAGTCATTTTTTAAATCCTGAATTTTTATGGACTGAATTTTTATACTTTGGATTTTTTACATGGAATTTTTATACACTGAATTATTTTATGCTGAAGTTTATGTTTGTACAATTATTTTGTTACTGTGAATTATTGTACACTTAATTTTTTTACACTTGATTTTTCATACACTGCATTATTTTACTCAGTTTTATTTACACTAAAGTTTTATATAATTAACTTGTATACACATATTATTCTATACTTATTCTTCATAAGTATAGAATCTTCTACACTGCAATTTTAACACAGAATTTTATGCACCTATTTTTTTAGATTAAATTTTTAAACGCCAAATTTTCGATACACTGAAGTTTTTTAAACTGGTTTTATGAACCAGATGTTTTTACAATTACTTTTGTACTCTGAATTTTTGTGCACATGTTTTTTTACGCTGATTTTTTTTTTGCACTGAATTTTTTACACTGAAGTTTATACAATTAATTTTTACATAATCGTTTTTCATACTGAATTTCTTTACACTGACGTTTTTTACAAATAATTTGTATACAATAAATTGTTGTAAAATTATTTGTTTTATTGATTTTTTATACATTGAATTTTTTAGACTGAATTTTTATATATTTAATTTTTTACACTGAATGTTTATACAATACATTTTTATACATTTAATTTTTTACACAGCATTTTTATACACTGATTTTTTAGACTGAATTTTTTTGCTGAAATTCTTTTACACTGAATTTTTACACAGTGAAGTTTTTACACTGAAGTTTTATACAATTGATATTTATAGAATACATTTTTATACTGAATTTTTATACGTAGATTTTTTTTACAATTGATTGTTATACACTGTATTTTTATACATATATTTAAGAAAAAAACTGAACTTTTAAACTCACATTTTGCAAAAAATAAAATAAAATCAATGAAATTGTCAGTTTTTACAATTAACTGTTATACACTGTATTTTTATACATATATTATTTTAAAACTGAACTTTTAAACACACATTTTGCAGAAAAATAGAATAAAATCAATAAATTGTCAGTTAAATTTGATGCAAAAAAAAAATTGATTTCACAAAATTCCAATTAAAAAACTCAGTTACATAAATTCAGTGTAAAAAAAAAACAAACAAAAAGACATAAATGAACCTCCATAGACATGTTTCTTTAGAGCCCAAAAGACAAAGCAAAAATATTTATTTGAGGTGAGCGTAGTCATGTGACATTAAAGCTGTCATTCCAAAAGACGCCAGCAGGGCTGTGAAAGACAAGCACCCACTAGTGTCCTGGCATGCACATTACATTGTTTTATTATTCTTTGCTTTTTCATTCAGAAAGCAAACTTTAAAAAGCTTATGAAACAAACGGTTTGCTGGTGTAAAGCTGGAGCAATTAGGTCAGTCAAGACGGATTTTTCGATTCGACCGACCAACATTTGAATCGAGACCCCGGTTTTGTGCTAAGTAAGTACTATCCTCAGTCTGTGACAAAATCGGTCAACTTCCGAGTGTCCAAAAACCTTTTCTGCAATACAGAACACTCGACGGTTTCTCCGCGTTTACATTTTCTCACACTTTATGAAGGCTTTCTTACATATTCCTGATGTTTTGCACCTTCATTTTAAGACATTAAAGTTAAATGTTCAATGTGATTTTACTTTTTTGTTGACATTGTTTGAGTGTTTTCCATGTTTGTGTTGACATTTCCTTTCTGCCTTGATAGCTGAGGAAATATAATCAGAGGAAGGTTACCCTTGATTTAATTACAACTTACAATAAAAGGTATTATTTTCCTGCTCCTTATTTTCCATTGGTCATAGAACATTTCAATAATTATCAATATATTAATCATATTCAAATAATTACGGCAATTACCGAAAACAATCCTCTCCATAATTGAATGAGAATGGAATGACAAAGTCATGTTACACAGCCGTCATTTCCTGCCACTAAACCTGCAGAAAATACTTCTTCTCAGGTTTCTCCGTCTTTACATTTTCACACTATTTTTTACACTTTATGAAGCATTTCTTACATATTCCTGATTTTTGCACCTTCATTTCAAGAGATTAAAGTTAAGTGTTCAATGTGATTTTACTATTCTGTTGACATTGTTTGAGTGTTTTCCACGTTTGTGTTGACATTTCCTTTCTGCCTTGATATTGTTTTTATTGGTTTTTTATATTTATTTATTTTTTGTTTTTATTCAGTAATTGGTGGAGCATAATATATATATATATATATATATATATATATATACTTTTTTTATTTTATTTTATTTTATTTTTTTATTTATTTTTTACAATTGTTTTTAACATGGCTGTGCAGCTCTTTGGAAATGTTATTGTTGTTCAAATGTGCTATATAAATAAAGTGGATTGGATTGGATTATAATCAGAAGATGTTACTATTCAAATAAAATGTATTATTCTCTTGCTCCTTCTTTTCCATACGTCATAGCAAATTTCAATAATGATTAATATATTAATAATATTCAAATATCTATTGAATTACAAAAATGAATGTACAAAGCTAAATAAGAATGGAATGACAAACTCATGTTACACAGCCGTCATTTCCTGGCACCAAACCTGCAGAAAATACTTCTTCTCAGGCTCCTAGGTTTACATTTTCACAATATTTTCTTACACTTTATGAAGCATTTCTTACATATTCCTGGTTTTTGCACCTTCATTTTAAGATTTATCGTTGGATGTTCAATGTGATTTGACTATTTTACTGAAATGAGTTCGCCAACTTTGCGTGGTCCATAGAAGGTCACAAAGCTTGGAAGAAAGTAATGAGACAAAAGTAGCACAGGAGATGCAAAGCCTGAGAGTGGTCCATAGTTTCATGTCTGCAGTGTTTTTGTGGCCTGGCTTAGACCCGGGTCCAGCGGCGCGGGCGGCTGCAGGGGAAGATTATAGAGCTGTGAAAGCCAGAGTAAAAAAAAAAAAAAAAGTGGTGTTAGTGAAAGTGCTGGAATCACCTGATTAATCAAGAAAGAGAAGCACAACGGCGTCCAATCAAAGGCGGGGGGCCTAAATCCCCTTGTTGCTCCAGCAGGGGCGTGAAATCCAGGAGGGGAGTCTCCTTTTGTGCGCACAAAAGCAACCCTAACAACAAGGAATGGGAGGGCTGTTTTATGGGGGGCGCCTTGCCCTGAAAAACAGCCAACAAGAGGTGCGAGTAAGACGGCCATTCATCTCCCGAGCTTTACACTAATTCCCCGGGTTCTTGGCCAGCAAACAACAAACAGCGGCAGGGAGTGAAAACACTGGCATCCATGCAGGGGGCTTAGAGGTGGCGTGTAATCCGGGCCACTTCTGACCCTCCATCGCCGTGTAAGTCCCCATTCAGGCGCTGGGATGTGTGACTAAAGGACGGGTGACCCCTCCTTTGCTCCCCCCATGTCCGGAGCCCACACTCCAGGCCCTCCAAAGAGCTGAGCTGAGGAATTTGCTGAAAAGGAGGGCGTCTCTAAGTAGGGCCGGGGCCTGATCGTGTTTCCTTTCTCCCACCATTTAATTCGTCTTTAGAGGCCATCTCGTTAACACCATCTTCTCTCGCCTCCCAAAAAGAAGAAGCCAACCCCCGCCCCCTCCCGTCCTTCCCTGCCGACGTAGCCGACTTCAAAGGTCCCCGCCAGCCCGGCAAAGAAAGTCAGCTCTTTCTTCCATTCAGCCGCGCTCTGCCCGCTTCTTCCCCAAAGTGAAATCATCTCACTTTCTGCCGCTGCTTTGCATTTCAAAAAGGAGGTAATTAGCCGGAGGCTGCGTGCGGAGGAGGGGGCGGCGGTGGCGGCGGGAGGCGTGTAGCGGCGAAGGAGGCGGAGAGCGTGGCCTTCCCTCGCCCCGCATCAAAGCCCAGGGCCGCTACGCAGGCAGACAGGCAGGCCTCATACAGGTACACGGATGGTGCACAGTTCTGGCCTCTTCCAGACGTTTACGTCCAGAGACAACAATCCTGGGACTCCCAGTCTGCCTTTAGGCTTATGAGACCTGGACTTCAGACGGGAGTCTTTTGGAACCAACATCCTCTCATCAGTTCTTGAGGAAGACCACTTTATCCAACTCACAGGGACATTTTTGTGATGGAGGCAAGGAAAAAGTCCCTCTCAAGAAGAAAACCTTGAACAGACAAATACCTGCAAAAACCCAACCCGATCTGAGCCAACGCACAGGTGCCTCTTTGCTTGGACACCTGGCGAGTGGTCACGCCCCAAAAAGTGCCCACGGATGACGTTTCGGGCCATAGTGGACTCTGCAAAGTCCAGTTAGTTTTATTTTCTACAGCTCCAATTCACAACAAGACATGTGGAGCAGACCTTCCTCATGCATTAAAGGAAACCACACTAGTGTCAGAGACAAGGAAACACTCCCTCTAAATAAAAGTAATACTTGCGGGTACCTGACCTGACCTGATCTAATGTAATCTTCTTCTCCTAACGAGCTGTCTTGGGCAAGGTGTATGCGGCAAAGTCATTACTATGTAGGGCCGTTTCACTTTGTGTGTCCTAGGTCCCCACCAACTAGGAGTAAATCCTTTGATCCTAGGGATCCTCAAAAAAGGGCCATCTCGCTAATTGGGTCCTGGGGCTCCACCAAATGGGACTCAACAACAGAAGGTCCCCGGGTTTCTCCGAAAAGGCTCCACTGAGGACTAAACCATGAAAGTCTCAGGATTCCTCCAGAAAGGCCTCCTCACTCTTAAAGGTCCCAGGTTTTCCCCCGACTAGGACTAAACCCTAGAGGTACCAGGGTTCCTCCAGAAAGACTATCCCACTTTTAAACGTCCCAGGTTTCCCCCCACCTGGGACTAAACCCTGAAAGTCCCAGGATTACTCCAAAAGGGCCTTCTCGCTGTTAAAGGTCCCTGGTTTTCCACCAACTAGGGCGAACACCTAAAGGGTCCATGGTGCCAACAAAAAGGACTAAGCCCCTGAAGCTCCCAGGCTTCTTCAAAAACTGTCTAATCAGCCCTAAAGATGCCAGGACTCCTTCACGTATAACTAAATCCTGACAGTCCCAGTGATCCACCATCGAAGATGAATCCCTCAAGGTCCCATGGCTCCAGCAAAAAGGAACTTACTCATAAGCCTGAACCGATCTAATCAAATTCCCGGGTTCCTTTCTGCTAGAAGTCGTAGTGACACCTGTGTACACCTGTGTGGTGTTCAAGGTAAGTTGAACGTGGCAAAGTCCTGTCACTTTTACTTCTGGCATTAATTCCCAACAGACGCTGCCTCAGACCATATATAGCAGGTCTAGATCCACAATACTCCTTCCAACAAAACCCACACCGACACCGGACTTCCCTTAGCGGCCTAATTTTAGCGCTACACTTTTTTAGCCGAGGTGATATTTTTCCCGAGCAATGTCAGAAAATTAAATCCTATCTGCGTCTTTCATTTGGGAACGGTGTGGCTTCTCTTGTGCGCCGTGTGACAGCGTGTTTCAATCATGGACACGCGTGTGGAGCCCCAAGGCGGCGATAGGCTGGCTCAGCTGGAGCGTATCTAAAGGTGCAGTGTAATCCTGTAATATGCAGAGTGGTGAGGAAAACTCATTCTCTCCCCACGCCCGTCGGGATCTTAGGCCCCCACCGATGCAGTAGATAGGGATTCCTTATCTCTGCCGCACAGAAAATGTCCAACACACGCTAACAATATATTAACACTTTTTCTGCATGCAGCCATCGGGTGTCGTCCATACTCTCTCGCACTCTCTCGCACCCTCCTGCACCCTCCCACACCCTCCGCACTCTCCCGCACCCTCCCACACCCTCCCACACCCTTCCCCAATCTCCCACACCCTCCCGCACTCTCCCGCACTCTCCCACACTCTCTCACGTCCTCCACACTCTCCCGCACTCTGCCACACCCTCCCACACCCTCCGCACTCTCCCGCACCCTACCACACCCTCCCACGCCCTTCCCCAATCTCCCACACCCTCCCACACCCTTCCCCAATCTCCCACACCCTCCCGCACTCTCCCGCACTCTCCCGCACTCTCCCACACTCTCCCAAGCCCTCCGCACTCTCCCGCACTCTGCCACACCCTCCCACACCCTCCGCACTCTCCCGCACCCTACCACACCCTCCCACGCCCTTCCCCAATCTCCCACACCCTTCCCCAATCTCCCACACCCTCCCGCACTCTCCCGCACTCTCCCACACTCTCCCACGCCCTCCGCACCCTCCCGCACTCTGCCACACCCTCCCACACCCTCCGCACTCTCCCGCACCCTACCACACCCTCCCACGCCCTTCCCCAATCTCCCACACCCTCCCGCACACTCCCGCACTCTCCCACACTCTCCCACGCCCTCCGCACTCTCCCGCACTCTGCCACACCCTCCCACACCCTCCGCACTCTCCCGCACCCTCCCACGCCCTTCCCCAATCTCCCACACCCTCCCACACCCTTCCCCAATCTCCCACACCCTCCCACACCCTCTCACGCCCTTCCCCAATCTCCCACACCCTCCCGCGCCCTCCCCCACCCTACCACACCCTCCCACACCCTTCCCCAATCTCCCATACCCTCTTGCACCCTCCCCCATGCTCCCGCACCCTCCCGCACACTCCCGCACTCTCCCGCACTCTCCCACACTTTCCCACACCCTCAGCACTCTCCCGCAACCTCCCGCACCCTGCCGCACCCACCCGCACTCTCCCGCACCCTAGAACACCCTTCCACCACCCTTCCCCAATCTCCCACACCCTCCCACACCCTCCCCCACGCTCCCGCACCTTCCCGCACACTCCCGCACTCTCCCGCACTCTCCCACACTCTCCCACACCCTCAGCACTCTCCCGCAACCTCCCGCACCCTGCCGCACCCACCCGCACTCTCCCGCACCCTACCACACCCTCCCACACCCATCCCCAATCTCCGACACCCCCCCCCGGAACCTTCCCCCACGCTCCCACACCCTTCCCCAATCTCCCACAACCTCCCGCACCCTGCCGCACCCACCCGCACTCTTCCGCACCCTACCACACCCTCCCGCACACTTCCCCAAACTCCCACACCCTCCCGCACCCTCCCCCACGCTCCCACACCCTTCCCCAATCTCCCACACCCTCCCGCACCCTCCCCCATGCTCCCACACCCTTCCCCAATCTCCCATACCCTCTTGCACCCTCCCCCATGCTCCCGCACCCTTCCGCACACTCCCGCACTCTCCCGCACTCTCCCACACTTTCCCACACCCTCAGCACTCTCCCGCAACCTCCCGCACCCTGCCGCACCCACCCGCACTCTCCCGCACCCTAGAACACCCTTCCACCACCCTTCCCCAATCTCCCACACCCTCCCACACCCTGCCGCACCCACCCGCACTCTTCCGCACCCTACCACACCCTCCCACACCCATCCCCAATCTCCGACACCCCCCCCCGGAACCTTCCCCCACGCTCCCACACCCTTCCCCAATCTCCCACAACCTCCCGCACCCTGCCGCACCCACCCGCACTCTTCCGCACCCTACCACACCCTCCCGCACACTTCCCCAAACTCCCACACCCTCCCGCACCCTCCCCCACGCTCCCACACCCTTCCCCAATCTCCCACACCCTTCCGCACCCTCCCCCATGCTCCCACACCCTTCCCCAATCTCCCGCACCCTCCCCCACCTTACCACACCCTCCTACAACCTTCCCCAATCTCCCACACCCTCCCGCACCCTCCCCCACGCTCCCACACCCTCCCCCATGCGCCCACACCCTTCTGCACTCTCCCACACCCTCAGCACTCTCACGCAACCTCCCGCACCTTGCCGCACCCACTCGCACTCTCCCACACCCTCCCGCACACTCCCGCACTCTCCCGCACTCTCCCACACCCTCAGCACTCTCCCACAACCTCCCGCACCCTACCACACCCAGTCGCACTCTCCCGCACCCTACCGCACCCTACCACACCCTCCCACACCCTTCCCCAATCTCCCACACCCTCCCGCACCCTCCCCCACGCTCCCACACCCTCCCCCATGCGCCCACACCCTTCCACACTCTCCCACACCCTCAGCACTCTCACGCAACCTCCCGCACCCTGCCGCACCCACTGGCACTCTCCCACACCCTCCCGCACACTCCCGCACTCTCCCGCACTCTCCCACACCCACACGCACTCTCCCGCACCCTCCCGCACCCTACCACACCCACTCGCACTCTCCCGCACCCTACCGCACCCTACCACACCCTCCCACACCCTTCCCTAATCTCCCACACCCTCCCGCACCCTCCCCCACCCTACCACACCCTCCCACACCCATCCCCAATCTCCCACACCCTCCCGCACCCTCCCCCACTCTCCCACACCCTCCCGCACATTGTTTTCAACAGCGGTAGAAGGAGGGGGCGTGGCTTGGATCCCGTGAGAGCCCCCTCCTAGTTTATCCTCATTTAAGGTTTCAGGTCAGCTGACGGCTGGGAAGCTAATGTGCTGTCATGTTTCCACAGAAGCTGGCATGCTACGGCTAACTTGCCGAGCGGTAAATAGGGTATGTGCATTGTCGCAGCGCCACCTACAGTCCAGCTCCTGCTGTTAGCACGCCGGCGGAGGGTAAATAGGGTATGTGCATTGTCGCAGCGCCACCTACAGTCCAGCTCCTGCTGTTAGCACGCCGGCGGAGGGTAAATAGGGTATGTGCATTGTCGCAGCGCCACCTACAGTCCAGCTCCTGCTGTTAGCACGCCGGCGGAGGGTAAATAGGGTATGTGCATTGTCGCAGCGCCACCTACAGTCCAGCTCCTGCTGTTAGCACGCCGGCGGAGGGTAAATAGGGTATGTGCATTGTCGCAGCGCCACCTACAGTCCAGCTCCTGCTGTTAGCACGCCGGAGGAGGGTAAATAGGGTATGTGCATTGTCGCAGCGCCACCTACAGTCCAGCTCCTGCTGTTAGCACGCCGGCGGAGGGCTCAGCCGTGCACTTAGCTTGCCGCCTCATTTCTCCTCATTTAAGGTTTGAGGCCAGCTGATCAATTGGGAGTTAATGTGCTGTGATGTTTACATGTGTAGCCCAACAACACCCGGCTTACTAACCACCACTAAATGATTTTTTCAAAAGTGTAGCGCTACTGCCAATACTGCAAAGTGGATAAGTACATCGCCACCTACTGGCAAACCGTTTTTCCACGTGTCGTCGTCTTCAACGATAGAAAGCGCTATCATCTTTAGCACGACCGTTGCGACAAAGTCCATACTGCCATTAATTCTATTTTTCCTACACTTGGAATCCTGCGGCTTATAAATCAGCGTGGCTAATTTATGGATTTTTTCTTTACTCACTAATTGCCATAATGTTTTGTGTTCAATAGTATTCATTAAAACCCGAGCAGAGGACACAAATGGTGTGTTATTGTGTTTGCAATGGTGCCATCTTTGGACCAGTTTACCCACTGCAGGTGACAACTGACTTACAGTTTTGCCTTGAAGTGAAAGTAAAACCGTCCATAGCGTTTCTACTCGCATGGATTTTTCATTCATCACTACAAGCAATGTTTGTAAGTTTTACAATATAACTAAAACAATTCTTCCTTACTTACTGAAGAAGCGTTCTCATGCGTATTTGTACACGCTATCACAATGTAATGAAGCTAGCCTTGTTAGCTTTAGCTAATGTGCTAACAGGTTTGTGTATGTGTTAGTATTATTAGCATGCAATGACATTCTTTCTGAAAACAGCAGAGTTTGAACATGTGTCTTACAAAGGAAAACAAAGAAATGCAATATAAACTTTTCACCTTTGGGTCGCTTCTTTACCTGGAGTCCTTCTCCCAGCAATGCAGACCCACCACTCCGGACAAACCTTTCAGGTGAAATCATGATTTATTTAAAAAAATAACGCAAGGTACCAAAAAACAGGAAAAAAGGAAAAAAGTGTCAATGCTAAACTAACACTTAGCATAAAATACGGATGAAAACAAAGGTGCTAACTGTAGCAAACTTTAGCAAAGAAGACTTACTGGACAAGGTAACAAAAGTTGCGAGGACACATCATGAATGGAACAACGACGCCAGGCCGACTGACTGACTGACTGCATGACTGACTGACTGACTGGCTGACTGACTGACTGACTGACTGACTGGCTGACTGACTGACTGACCGACTGACTGACTGACTGACTGACTGACTGACTGGCTGACTGACTGACTGACCGACTGACTGGCTGACTGACTGACTGACCGACTGACCGACTGACTGACTGACTGCATGACTGACTGACTGACTGGCTGACTGACTGACTGACTGACTGACTGACTGACTGACTGACTGACTGACTGGCTGACTGACAGGCCGACCGACTGACTGACTGACTGACTGACTGACTGACTGACTGACTGCATGACTGACTGACTGACTGACAGGCCGACTGACTGACTGACTGACTGACTGACTGACTGACTGACTGACTGACTGACTGACTGACTAACTGACTGGTCGACAGACTGACTGGCTGACTGACTGACTGACTGACTGACTGACTGACTGGTCGACTGACTGACTGACTGACTGGCTGACTGACTGGTCGACTGACTGACTGACTGACTGACTGCATGACTGACTGACTGGCTGAGTGACTGGTCGACTGACTGACTGACTGACTGACTGACTGACAGGCCGACTGACTGACTGACTGCATGACTGACTGACTGACTGGCTGTCTCGCCTGGTCGACTGACTGACTGACTGACTGACTGGTCGACTGACTGACTGACTGACTGACTAACTGACTGGTCCCATTTTAGTCCCCACACGACACCGAGGGAACACGGTGTAGACAAAGCTGCCATTTTAGTCCCCACACGACACAGAGGGAACATGGTGTAGACAAAGCTGCCATTTTAGTCCCCACATGACACCGAGGGAACATGGTGTAGACAAAGCTGCCATTTTAGTCCCCACATGACACCGAGGGAACATGGTGTAGACAAAGCTGCCATTTTAGTCCCCACACGACACCGAGGGAACATGGTGTAGACAAAGCTGCCATTTTAGTCCCCACATGACACCGAGGGAACATGGTGTAGACAAAGCTGCCATTTTAGTCCCCACACGACACCGAGGGAACATGGTGTAGACAAAGCTGCCATTTTAGTCCCCACACGACACCGAGGGAACATGGTGTAGACAAAGCTGCCATTTTAGTCCCCACACGACACCGAGGGAACATGGTGTAGACAAAGCTGCCATTTTAGTCCCCACACGACACCGAGGGAACATGGTGTAGACAAAGCTGCCATTTTAGTCCCCACATGACACCGAGGGAACATGGTGTAGACAAAGCTGCCATTTTAGTCCCCACACGACACCGAGGGAACATGGTGTAGACAAAGCTGCCATTTTAGTCCCCACATGACACCGAGGGAACATGGTGTAGACAAAGCTGCCATTTTAGTCCCCACATGACACAGAGGGAACATGGTGTAGACAAAGCTGCCATTTTAGTCCCCACATGACACCGAGGGAACATGGTGTAGACAAAGCTGCCATTTTAGTCCCCACACGACACCGAGGGAACACGGTGTAGACAAAGCTGCCATTTTAGTCCCCACACGACACCGAGGGAACATGGTGTAGACAAAGCTGCCATTTTAGTCCCCACACGACACCGAGGGAACATGGTGTAGACAAAGCTGCCATTTTAGTCCCCACACGACACCGAGGGAACATGGTGTAGACAAAGCTGCCATTTTAGTCCCCACATGACACCGAGGGAACATGGTGTAGACAAAGCTGCCATTTTAGTCCCCACACGACACCGAGGGAACATGGTGTAGACAAAGCTGCCATTTTAGTCCCCACATGACACCGAGGGAACATGGTGTAGACAAAGCTGCCATTTTAGTCCCCACATGACACCGAGGGAACATGGTGTAGACAAAGCTGCCATTTTAGTCCCCACACGACACCGAGGGAACATGGTGTAGACAAAGCTGCCATTTTAGTCCCCACACGACACCGAGGGAACATGGTGTAGACAAAGCTGCCATTTTAGTCCCCACATGACACCGAGGGAACATGGTGTAGACAAAGCTGCCATTTTAGTCCCCACACGACACCGAGGGAACATGGTGTAGACAAAGCTGCCATTTTAGTCCCCACACGACACCGAGGGAACATGGTGTAGACAAAGCTGCCATTTTAGTCCCCACACGACACCGAGGGAACATGGTGTAGACAAAGCTGCCATTTTAGTCCCCACACGACACCGAGGGAACATGGTGTAGACAAAGCTGCCATTTTAGTCCCCACACGACACCGAGGGAACATGGTGTAGACAAAGCTGCCATTTTAGTCCCCACACGACACCGAGGGAACATGGTGTAGACAAAGCTGCCATTTTAGTCCCCACATGACACCGAGGGAACATGGTGTAGACAAAGCTGCCATTTTAGTCCCCACATGACACCGAGGGAACATGGTGTAGACAAAGCTGCCATTTTAGTCCCCACACGACACCGAGGGAACATGGTGTGGACAAAGCTGCCATTTTAGTCCCCACACGACACCGAGGGAACACGGTGTAGACAAAGCTGCCATTTTAGTCCCCACATGACACCGAGGGAACACGGTGTAGACAAAGCTGCCATTTTAGTCCCCACATGACACCGAGGGAACATGGTGTAGACAAAGCTGCCATTTTAGTCCCCACACGACACCGAGGGAACATGGTGTAGACAAAGCTGCCATTTTAGTCCCCACATGACACCGAGGGAACATGGTGTAGACAAAGCTGCCATTTTAGTCCCCACATGACACCGAGGGAACATGGTGTAGACAAAGCTGCCATTTTAGTCCCCACATGACACCGAGGGAACATGGTGTAGACAAAGCTGCCATTTTAGTCCCCACATGACACCGAGGGAACACGGTGTAGACAAAGCTGCCATTTTAGTCCCCACATGACACCGAGGGAACACGGTGTAGACAAAGCTGCCATTTTAGTCCCCACACGACACCGAGGGAACATGGTGTAGACAGAGCTGCCATTTTAGTCCCCACACGACACCGAGGGAACATGGTGTAGACAAAGCTGCCATTTTAGTCCCCACACGACACCGAGGGAACATGGTGTAGACAAAGCTGCCATTTTAGTCCCCACACGACACCGAGGGAACATGGTGTAGACAAAGCTGCCATTTTAGTCCCCACACGACACCGAGGGAACATGGTGTAGACAAAGCTGCCATTTTAGTCCCCACATGACACCGAGGGAACATGGTGTAGACAAAGCTGCCATTTTAGTCCCCACATGACACCGAGGGAACATGGTGTAGACAAAGCTGCCATTTTAGTCCCCACACGACACCGAGGGAACATGGTGTGGACAAAGCTGCCATTTTAGTCCCCACACGACACCGAGGGAACACGGTGTAGACAAAGCTGCCATTTTAGTCCCCACATGACACCGAGGGAACACGGTGTAGACAAAGCTGCCATTTTAGTCCCCACATGACACCGAGGGAACATGGTGTAGACAAAGCTGCCATTTTAGTCCCCACACGACACCGAGGGAACATGGTGTAGACAAAGCTGCCATTTTAGTCCCCACATGACACCGAGGGAACATGGTGTAGACAAAGCTGCCATTTTAGTCCCCACATGACACCGAGGGAACATGGTGTAGACAAAGCTGCCATTTTAGTCCCCACATGACACCGAGGGAACATGGTGTAGACAAAGCTGCCATTTTAGTCCCCACATGACACCGAGGGAACACGGTGTAGACAAAGCTGCCATTTTAGTCCCCACATGACACCGAGGGAACACGGTGTAGACAAAGCTGCCATTTTAGTCCCCACACGACACCGAGGGAACATGGTGTAGACAGAGCTGCCATTTTAGTCCCCACACGACACCGAGGGAACATGGTGTAGACAAAGCTGCCATTTTAGTCCCCACACGACACCGAGGGAACATGGTGTAGACAAAGCTGCCATTTTAGTCCCCACATGACACCGAGGGAACACGGTGTAGACAAAGCTGCCATTTTAGTCCCCACACGACACCGAGGGAACATGGTGTAGACAAAGCTGCCATTTTAGTCCCCACATGACACCGAGGGAACACGGTGTAGACAAAGCTGCCATTTTAGTCCCCACATGACACCGAGGGAACATGGTGTAGACAAAGCTGCCATTTTAGTCCCCACATGACACCGAGGGAACATGGTGTAGACAAAGCTGCCATTTTAGTCCCCACACGACACCGAGGGAACATGGTGTAGACAAAGCTGCCATTTTAGTCCCCACACGACACCGAGGGAACATGGTGTAGACAAAGCTGCCATTTTAGTCCCCACATGACACCGAGGGAACATGGTGTAGACAAAGCTGCCATTTTAGTCCCCACACGACACCGAGGGAACATGGTGTAGACAAAGCTGCCATTTTAGTCCCCACACGACACCGAGGGAACATGGTGTAGACAAAGCTGCCATTTTAGTCCCCACACGACACCGAGGGAACATGGTGTAGACAAAGCTGCCATTTTAGTCCCCACACGACACCGAGGGAACATGGTGTAGACAAAGCTGCCATTTTAGTCCCCACATGACACCGAGGGAACATGGTGTAGACAAAGCTGCCATTTTAGTCCCCACACGACACCGAGGGAACATGGTGTAGACAAAGCTGCCATTTTAGTCCCCACATGACACCGAGGGAACATGGTGTAGACAAAGCTGCCATTTTAGTCCCCACACGACACCGAGGGAACATGGTGTAGACAAAGCTGCCATTTTAGTCCCCACACGACACCGAGGGAACATGGTGTAGACAAAGCTGCCATTTTAGTCCCCACATGACACCGAGGGAACATGGTGTAGACAAAGCTGCCATTTTAGTCCCCACACGACACCGAGGGAACATGGTGTAGACAAAGCTGCCATTTTAGTCCCCACACGACACCGAGGGAACATGGTGTAGACAAAGCTGCCATTTTAGTCCCCACACGACACCGAGGGAACATGGTGTAGACAAAGCTGCCATTTTAGTCCCCACACGACACCGAGGGAACATGGTGTAGACAAAGCTGCCATTTTAGTCCCCACATGACACCGAGGGAACATGGTGTAGACAAAGCTGCCATTTTAGTCCCCACACGACACCGAGGGAACATGGTGTAGACAAAGCTGCCATTTTAGTCCCCACACGACACCGAGGGAACATGGTGTAGACAAAGCTGCCATTTTAGTCCCCACACGACACCGAGGGAACACGGTGTAGACAAAGCTGCCATTTTAGTCCCCACATGACACCGAGGGAACATGGTGTAGACAAAGCTGCCATTTTAGTCCCCACACGACACCGAGGGAACATGGTGTAGACAAAGCTGCCATTTTAGTCCCCACACGACACCGAGGGAACATGGTGTAGACAAAGCTGCCATTTTAGTCCCCACATGACACCGAGGGAACATGGTGTAGACAAAGCTGCCATTTTAGTCCCCACACGACACCGAGGGAACATGGTGTAGACAAAGCTGCCATTTTAGTCCCCACATGACACCGAGGGAACACGGTGTAGACAAAGCTGCCATTTTAGTCCCCACATGACACCGAGGGAACATGGTGTAGACAAAGCTGCCATTTTAGTCCCCACACGACACCGAGGGAACACGGTGTAGACAAAGCTGCCATTTTAGTCCCCACATGACACCGAGGGAACACGGTGTAGACAAAGCTGCCATTTTAGTCCCCACACGACACCGAGGGAACATGGTGTAGACAAAGCTGCCATTTTAGTCCCCACATGACACCGAGGGAACATGGTGTAGACAAAGCTGCCATTTTAGTCCCCACACGACACCGAGGGAACACGGTGTAGACAAAGCTGCCATTTTAGTCCCCACACGACACCGAGGGAACACGGTGTAGACAAAGCTGCCATTTTAGTCCCCACACGACACCGAGGGAACATGGTGTAGACAAAGCTGCCATTTTAGTCCCCACACGACACCGAGGGAACATGGTGTAGACAAAGCTGCCATTTTAGTCCCCACACGACACCGAGGGAACATGGTGTAGACAAAGCTGCCATTTTAGTCCCCACACGACACCGAGGGAACATGGTGTAGACAAAGCTGCCATTTTAGTCCCCACACGACACCGAGGGAACATGGTGTAGACAAAGCTGCCATTTTAGTCCCCACACGACACCGAGGGAACATGGTGTAGACAAAGCTGCCATTTTAGTCCCCACACGACACAGAGGGAACATGGTGTAGACAAAGCTGCCATTTTAGTCCCCACATGACACCGAGGGAACATGGTGTAGACAAAGCTGCCATTTTAGTCCCCACACGACACCGAGGGAACATGGTGTAGACAAAGCTGCCATTTTAGTCCCCACACGACACCGAGGGAACATGGTGTAGACAAAGCTGCCATTTTAGTCCCCACATGACACCGAGGGAACATGGTGTAGACAAAGCTGCCATTTTAGTCCCCACACGACACCGAGGGAACATGGTGTAGACAAAGCTGCCATTTTAGTCCCCACACGACACCGAGGGAACATCGGTGTAGACAAAGCTGCCATTTTAGTCCCCACATGACACCGAGGGAACACGGTGTAGACAAAGCTGCCATTTTAGTCCCCACATGACACCGAGGGAACATGGTGTAGACAAAGCTGCCATTTTAGTCCCCACACGACACCGAGGGAACATGGTGTAGACAAAGCTGCCATTTTAGTCCCCACACGACACCGAGGGAACATGGTGTAGACAAAGCTGCCATTTTAGTCCCCACACTGACACCGAGGGAACATGGTGTAGACAAAGCTGCCATTTTAGTCCCCACACGACACCGAGGGAACATGGTGTAGACAAAGCTGCCATTTTAGTCCCCTACACGACACCGAGGGAACATGGTGTAGACAAAGCTGCCATTTTAGTCCCCACACGACACCGAGGGAACATGGTGTAGACAAAGCTGCCATTTTAGTCCCCACATGACACTGAGGGACATGGTGTAGACAAAGCTGCCATTTTAGTCCCCACATGACACCGAGGGAACATGGTGTAGACAAAGCTGCCATTTTAGTCCCCACATGACACCGAGGGAACATGGTGTAGACAAAGCTGCCATTTTAGTCCCCACATGACACCGAGGGAACATGGTGTAGACAAAGCTGCCATTTTAGTCCCCACACGACACCGAGGGAACATGGTGTAGACAAAGCTGCCATTTTAGTCCCCACACGACACCGAGGGAACATGGTGTAGACAAAGCTGCCATTTTAGTCCCCACACGACACCGAGGGAACATGGTGTAGACAAAGCTGCCATTTTAGTCCCCACACGACACCGAGGGAACATGGTGTAGACAAAGCTGCCATTTTAGTCCCCACATGACACCGAGGGAACATGGTGTAGACAAAGCTGCCATTTAGTCCCCACACGACACCGAGGGAACATGGTGTGGACAAAGCTGCCATTTTAGTCCCCACACGACACCGAGGGAACACGGTGTAGACAAAGCTGCCATTTTAGTCCCCACATGACACCGAGGGAACACGG
>NC_084618.1:67920687-68083148 GCF_033978795.1 Nerophis ophidion
AACCATTTTGCAATGCAGTCTGCTGAAAATGATGGAAAGTACCACACTACATATCAATCAATCAATCAATCAATGTTTATTTATATAGACCTAAATCACAAATGTCTCAAAGGACTGTACAAACCACTACGACTACGACATCCTCAGAAGAACCCACATAAAGGCAAGGAAAACTCACACCCAGTGGGACGCCAGTGACAATGATGACTATGAGAAACCTTGGAAAGGACCAGTCAAATGTGGGCAACCCCCCCCCCCCCCCCCTAGGGGGCCGAAAGCAATGGATGTGGTGCGGGTCTAACATGATACTGTGACAGTTCAATCCATAGTGGCTCCAACACAGCCGCGAGAGTTCAGTTCAAAGCGGATCCAAGACAGCAGCGAGAGTCCCGTACACAGGAAACCATCCCAAGTGGAGTCAGATCAGCATCATAGAGATGTCCCCAACCGATACACGGACGAGCGGTCCATCCTGGGTCCTGACTCTGGACAGCCAGTACTTCATCTATGGTCATCGGACCGGACCCCCTCCACAAGGGAGGGGGGGACAGAGGAGAAGAAGAAAAGAAGCGGCAGATCAACTGGTCTGACACTGTGGCCCGAAACAAAAGTTAGGATATTCAATGATCTACTGCCATCTTGGCGGCTAAAGTGGAGGGTTTACCCCGCCCGCAGTTTGTCACGTTTCATGTGTCGGGTAAACCGTGACGAATGGGGCCATGTGGATCACCTTCCTGCTGTAACTGACAAGCCTGCTCCTTTTGAAAAGCTGGGTGCGTGTCTTAGACCAGGGGTGGAGTTGAGGTTTCTTCCAACATGAATCCACTTCCCAGCAGGCACAGGACTTTGAGACAATGTTGATTCAACGTACATGTCCTTTAAAAGTGACTCTGGAACCACCTTGCAGTCGTCAGCAAGGTAGACAATGTTGGTGTGGAACATTGGATCCATGTTGTTGGTTGACAGAACAACAACATTTCAAACCAACTTCATAACATGACTTTGATTAAAGGTCGTCATAAAGTGTGGTGTTTCCACGTTGTTTTTGTCTTGTAGGATATTGTTTGGGAAATGGACAAAATTCAATGTCAATGACATGGACTTGTTTCTTCAGCATTGTCCACACCTTTAAGTCAGGACTTTAGGAAGGCCATTCTAAAACCTTCATTCTAGCCAGATTTAGCCATCCCTTTACCACTTTTGAGGTGTGTTTGGGGTCATTGTGGTGTTGGAAGACCCAACCTCCCCCCTTGATGGTTTGAGCTTGTCCTGAACAATTAGGAGCTAATCCTCCTTTTTCATTGTCCCATTTAAAGCAGCACTTCCATTGGCAGCAAAACAGGCCCACAGCATAGTTCTACCACCACCATGCTTGACTGTAGGTGTGGTGTACTTGGGATTAAAGGCCTCACCTCTTCTCCTCCAAATATATTGCTGGCTATTGTGGCCAAACAGCTCACTTTTTCTTTCATCTGACCACAGAACTTTCCTCCAGAAGGTCTTATTTCTGTCCATGTGATGTATTTGCTGCAAAACCTGTTTGGGAAAAAGGTTTGACAAGCACAGCTCTGCACTCTTTTGGCCCAATTAATTCTATGTTTTACTTCATTTTAGTCAATGTTTTAAATGGTCTTTTATATTCCAATCAAAAACAAAATCAAATATGCTAAAAAGCCAATAAATGAAAGAAGTCATTGTGAGAAATGTTCCAAGATGTGAGGCCTGCTGCTTTGCACTGAACTTGACTTCCTTCTCCAACAAAGCAGCCACGCCACGCGCACGCCGGCCTTGAATACTGATGTCTTCTGGCGAGGTGGGCGCCCCCGCTGAGGATGGAGGTGAGGCGGGGAGGAGAGAGTCCCTCAGGCGTGTCGGGGCTGTGATGGCTCCCCTGACAACCTCCGTGTAATGGCCTCCCTCCTCTGAGTGCTGGCAAATTGCAGGCCGGCGCTCTACAGCTGAGGACTCACAGGAGACAAACGGCCTTTTAATTCACAGCCTGGAGAGGTGACGGCCAGGGAGGACCCGGGGGACGACTACCAATCACACATCCATCATGCTAACCTCCCCCTGGGGGGCGGCCCTGCCAAAGAGGTGGCCCCGAGGTGCACGTCTTTATGCTCGGGGCCCGCGGACGCCCGTCTCTCGCTCAGCTGACGTCTCGTGGATTTGGAAGACGCCCCTGACTCTTTGTCACAAACTGGCTTCAAACGCAATGCTAATGCTAACAACGGGAGGACGGCCGTATCATTCAAGTATTTGTCCACCATCCCCACTAAAAGACACTTTGTCCACCATCCCCACTAAAAGACACTTTGTCCACCATCCCCACTAAAAGACACTTTGTCCACCATCCCCACTAAAACACACTTTGTCCACCATCCCCACTAAAACACACTTTGTCCACCATCCCCACTAAAACACACTTTGTCCACCATCCCCACTAAAAGTCACTTTGTCCACCATCCCCACTAAAAGTCACTTTGTCCACCAACCCCACTAAAACACACTTTGTCCACCATCCCCACTAAAAGACACTTTGTCCACCATCCCCACTAAAAGTCACTTTGTCCACCATCCCCACTAAAACACACTTTGTCCACCATCCCCACTAAAAGTCGCTTTGTCCACCATCCCCAATAAAATACACTTTGTCCACCATCCCCACTAAAACACACTTTGTCCACCATCCCCACTAAAACACACTTTGTCCACCATCCCCACTAAAACACACCTTGTCCACCATCCCCACTAAAACACACTTTGTCCACCATCCCCACTAAAAGTCGCTTTGTCCACCATCCCCACTAAAATACACTTTGTCCACCATCCCCACTAAAACACACTTTGTCCACCATCCCCACTAAAACACACTTTGTCCACCATCCCCACTAAAACACACTTTGTCCACCATCCCCACTAAAAGACACTTTGTCCACCAACCCCACTAAAAGTCACTTTGTCCACCATCCCCACTAAAAGACACTTTGTCCACCATCCCCACTAAAAGACACTTTGTCCACCATCCCCACTAAAAGTCACTTTGTCCACCATCCCCACTAAAAGTCACTTTGTCCACCATCCCCACTAAAACACACCTTGTCCACCATCCCCACTAAAACACACTTTGTCCACCATCCCCACTAAAAGTCGCTTTGTCCACCATCCCCACTAAAATACACTTTGTCCACCATCCCCACTAAAACACACTTTGTCCACCATCCCCACTAAAAGACACTTTGTCCACCATCCCCACTAAAACACACCTTGTCCACCATCCCCACTAAAACACACTTTGTCCACCATCCCCACTAAAAGTCGCTTTGTCCACCATCCCCACTAAAATACACTTTGTCCACCATCCCCACTAAAACACACTTTGTCCACCATCCCCACTAAAACACACTTTGTCCACCATCCCCACTAAAAGACACTTTGTCCACCAACCCCACTAAAAGTCACTTTGTCCACCATCCCCACTAAAAGACACTTTGTCCACCATCCCCACTAAAAGACACTTTGTCCACCATCCCCACTAAAAGTCACTTTGTCCACCATCCCCACTAAAAGACACTTTGTCCACCATCCCCACTAAAAGACACTTTGTCCACCATCCCCACTAAAAGACACTTTGTCCACCATCCCCACTAAAACACACTTTGTCCACCATCCCCACTAAAAGTCACTTTGTCCACCATCCCCACTAAAAGTCACTTTGTCCACCATTCCCACTAAAAGTCACTTTGTCCACCATCCCCACTAAAAGTCACTTTGTCCACCATCCCCACTAAAAGACACTTTGTCCACCATCCCCACTAAAAGACACTTTGTCCACCATCCCCACTAAAAGTCACTTTGTCCACAATCCCCACTAAAAGACACTTTGTCCACCATCCCCACTAAAAGACACTTTGTCCACCATCCCCACTAAAAGTCACTTTGTCCACCATCCCCACTAAAAGACACTTTGTCCACCATCCCCATTAAAAGTCACTTTGTCCACCATCCCCACTAAAAGTCACTTTGTCCACCATCCCCACTAAAAGTCACTTTGTCCACCATCCCCACTAAAAGTCACTTTGTCCACCAGCCCCACTAAAAGTCACTTTGTCCACCATCCCCACTAAAAGTCACTTTGTCCACCAGCCCCACTAAAAGTCACTTTGTCCACCATCCCCACTAAAAGACACTTTGTCCACCATCCCACAAAAAGTCACTTTGTCCACCATCCCCACTAAAAGTCACTTTGTCCACCATCCCCACTAAAAGTCACTTTGTCCACCATTCCCACTAAAAGTCACTTTGTCCACCATCCCCACTAAAAGTCACTTTGTCCACCATCCCCACTAAAAGTCACTTTGTCCACCATCCCCACTAAAAGACACTTTGTCCACCATCCCCACTAAAGGTCACTTTGTCCACCATCCCCACTAAAAGACACTTTGTCCACCATCCCCACTAAAACACACTTTGTCCACCATCCCCACTAAAAGTCGCTTTGTCCACCATCCCCACTAAAAGACACTTTGTCCACCATCCCCACTAAAACACACTTTGTCCACCATCCCCACTAAAAGTCACTTTGTCCACCATCCCCACTAAAAGTCGCTTTGTCCACCATCCCCACTAAAATACACTTTGTCCACCATCCCCACTAAAACACACTTTGTCCACCATCCCCACTAAAAGTCACTTTGTCCACCATCCCCACTAAAAGTCGCTTTGTCCACCATCCCCACTAAAATACACTTTGTCCACCATCCCCACTAAAACACACTTTGTCCACCATCCCCACTAAAACACACTTTGTCCACCATCCCCACTAAAACACACTTTGTCCACCATCCCCACTAAAACACACTTTGTCCACCATCCCCACTAAAAGTCACTTTGTCCACCATCCCCACTAAAAGTCACTTTGTCCACCAACCCCACTAAAACACACTTTGTCCACCATCCCCACTAAAAGACACTTTGTCCACCATCCCCACTAAAAGACACTTTGTCCACCATCCCCACTAAAACACACCTTGTCCACCATCCCCACTAAAACACACTTTGTCCACCATCCCCACTAAAAGTCGCTTTGTCCACCATCCCCACTAAAATACACTTTGTCCACCATCCCCACTAAAACACACTTTGTCCACCATCCCCACTAAAAGACACTTTGTCCACCATCCCCACTAAAACACACCTTGTCCACCATCCCCACTAAAACACACTTTGTCCACCATCCCCACTAAAAGTCGCTTTGTCCACCATCCCCACTAAAATACACTTTGTCCACCATCCCCACTAAAACACACTTTGTCCACCATCCCCACTAAAACACACTTTGTCCACCATCCCCACTAAAACACACTTTGTCCACCATCCCCACTAAAAGACACTTTGTCCACCAACCCCACTAAAAGTCACTTTGTCCACCATCCCCACTAAAAGACACTTTGTCCACCATCCCCACTAAAAGACACTTTGTCCACCATCCCCACTAAAAGTCACTTTGTCCACCATCCCCACTAAAAGTCACTTTGTCCACCATCCCCACTAAAAGACACTTTGTCCACCATCCCCACTAAAAGACACTTTGTCCACCATCCCCACTAAAAGTCACTTTGTCCACCATCCCCACTAAAAGTCACTTTGTCCACCATCCCCACTAAAAGTCACTTTGTCCACCATCCCCACTAAAACACACTTTGTCCACCATCCCCACTAAAAGTCACTTTGTCCACCATCCCCACTAAAAGACACTTTGTCCACCATCCCCACTAAAAGACACTTTGTCCATCATCCCCACTAAAAGTCACTTTGTCCACCATCCCCACTAAAAGACACTTTGTCCACCATCCCCACTAAAAGACACTTTGTCCACCATCCCCACTAAAAGTCACTTTGTCCACCATCCCCACTAAAAGTCACTTTGTCCACCATCCCCACTAAAAGACACTTTGTCCATCATCCCCACTAAAAGTCACTTTGTCCACCATCCCCACTAAAAGACACTTTGTCCACCATCCCCACTAAAAGACACTTTGTCCACCATCCCCACTAAAAGACACTTTGTCCACCATCCCCACTAAAAGACACTTTGTCCACCATCCCCACTAAAAGTCACTTTGTCCACCATCCCCACTAAAAGTCACTTTGTCCACCATCCCCACTAAAAGACACTTTGTCCACCATCCCCACTAAAAGTCACTTTGTCCACCATCCCCACTAAAAGACACTTTGTCCACCATCCCCACTAAAAGTCACTTTGTCCACCATCCCCACTAAAAGACACTTTGTCCACCATCCCCACTAAAAGTCACTTTGTCCACCATCCCCACTAAAAGACACTTTGTCCACCATCCCCACTAAAAGACACTTTGTCCACCATCCCCACTAAAGGTCACTCTCCCTGGGTGCGGAGCTCTGAGGTGGTCTAAACTCTCCCTGGGTTTGAACCTCTGAGGTGGTGTGGACTCTCCTTGGGTTTGAACCTCTGAGGTGGTCTAAACTCTCCCTGGGTTTGAACCTCTGAGGAGGTGTGGACTCTCCTTGGGTTTGAACCTCTCCTGGAGTTCATCTTTTCTCCTTCTGACAAGAAGCACTGCTTTAAAGTCAATTGTCTGTCAATCGTAAGAACATCAGCACGGTTTCCCTGGACACGTCCTTGATGCACCTCGCATGGAAGTCTGCTTTGTCCCCTTCAGTCTTTGGCTCAGGGAGTCCAGGAGAAACTGCAACTGGGCCTTCAGTCTTTGGCTCAGGGAGTACAGGAGGAACTGCAACTGGGCCTTCAGTCTTTGGCTCAGGGAGTCCAGGGGGAACTGCAACTGGGCCTCCAGTCTTTGGCTCAGGGAGTCCAGGAGGAACTGCAACTGGGCCTTCAGTCTTTGGCTCAGGGAGTCCAGGGGGAACTGCAACTGGGCCTTCAGTCTTTGGCTCAGGGAGTCCAGGGGGAACTGCAACTGGGCCTTCAGTCTTTGGCTCAGGGAGTCCAGGGGGAACTGCAACTGGGCCTTCAGTTTTTGGCTCAGGGAGTCCAGGGGGAACTGCAACTGGGCCTTCAGTCTTTGGCTCAGGGAGTCCAGGGGGAACTGCAACTGGGCCTTCAGTTTTTGGCTCAGGGAGTCCAGGGGGAACTGCAACTGGGCCTTCAGTCTTTGGCTCAGGGAGTCCAGGGGGAACTGCAACTGGGCCTTCAGTTTTTGGCTCAGGGAGTCCAGGGGGAACTGCAACTGGGCCATCAGTCTTTGGCTCAGGGAGTCCAGGGGGAACTGCAAATGGGCCTTCAGGGGCCGCAGAAGCAGGCTTTCAATTCCGTCAGAAAGTGGCAGCCTGTGGAGGGTGTGTCAGTGGATGGTGGAGGGTGTGTCAGTGGATGGTGGAGGGTGTGTCAGTGGACGGTGGAGGGTGTATCAGTGGATGGTGGAGGGTGTGTCAGTGGATGGTGGAGGGTGTGTCAGTGGATGGTGGAGGGTGTGTCAGTGGATGGTGGAGGGTGTGTCAGTGGATGGTGGAGGGTGTGTCAGTGGATGGTGGAGGGTGTATCAGTGGATGGTGGAGGGTGTGTCAGTGGATGGTGGAGGGTGTGTCAGTGGATGGTGGAGGGTGTGTCAGTGGATGGTGGAGAGTGTGTCAGTGGATGGTGGAGGGTGTGTCAGTGGATGGTGGAGGGTGTGTCAGTGGATGGTGGAGGGTGTGTCAGTGGATGGTGGAGGGTGTGTCAGTGGATGGTGGAGGGTGTGTCAGTGGATGGGGGAGGGTGTGTCAGTGTGTCAGTGGATGGTGTGTCAGTGGATGGTGGAGGGTGTGTCAGTGGATGGTGGAGGGTGTGTCAGTGTGTCAGTGTGTCAGTGGATGGTGTGTCAGTGGATGGTGGAGGGTGTGTCAGTGGATGGTGGAGGGTGTGTCAGTGGATGGTGGAGGGTGTGTCAGTGGATGGTGGAGGGTGTGTCAGTGGATGGTGGAGGGTGTGTCAGTGGATGGTGGAGGGTGTGTCAGTGGATGGGGGAGGGTGTGTCAGTGTGTCAGTGGATGGTGTGTCAGTGGATGGTGGAGGGTGTGTCAGTGGATGGTGGAGGGTGTGTCAGTGTGTCAGTGGATGGTGTGTCAGTGGATGGTGGAGGGTGTGTCAGTGGATGGTGGAGGGTGTGTCAGTGGATGGTGGAGGGTGTGTCAGTGGATGGTGGAGGGTGTGTCAGTGGATGGTGGAGGGTGTGTCAGTGGATGGTGGAGGGTGTGTCAGTGTGTCAGTGGAGGGTGTGTCAGTGGATGGTGGAGGGTGTGTCAGTGGATGGTGGAGGGTGTGTCAGTGTGTCAGTGGATGGTGTGTCAGTGGATGGTGGAGGGTGTGTCAGTGGATGGTGGAGGGTGTGTCAGGGAATGGTACCCAAGGGTCTTGTGAGATGACTCTGGCTGCTACCACATCATTGTTAAGAAAAAATGACCGACTGGAAGACAAGAAACAGTTTTTGCTTCATACGTACCTCTCGTCAAATCTCTTAAGATCGACTGCACAGTTCCTGTCTTCACAATAAAAGCGCTGCTCCATCCTGCCTGCAACAACAAAATAAGAGTCTCAGCAAGCTAGCGCACACAAGTTAGCAAGCTAGGGAGTTTGTATTTGTTGCAAAGTGTATCAAAAGGAGTATGGAAGCTGGACAAAGAAAAAGCAAACACTTTCAAGTGGTGTTGGACAGAAAGGAGGACTTTTTTTCTCTCCCCTTTGAAAATGTTCTCCTCACTACTGTCCCAGTCACCATCACACCAACTTATGTTCTCGTCTGCATGCCAGACAGGAATGAAACACGCTGCTATTATCATCAAACACCTTTCACTTGTTAACCTCTCCATCATGAATACATGAATACAAATGCTAAATAAGAATAATCCTCTCCAGAAAGTAGATGATGAAAGAAGGCAAGTATTGTGCAGGTGAGGAAGTGCAGGTGTTAGGAGCAGGTGTGTTGGAATAATGCATCCAGTTGGATGGAGAGGACATTCAAAGCCCATCACAACTGCTCAAATGATGCACAAAACTAACTCCAATGTGCCAGTCAAGAATGCACAACACAAAAGAAGAAAGCTACAATGTCATGTAAAAGATGTACTAAAACTACACATCTACTATGTCTGACAAGATGTACTAAAACTACACATCTAATATGTCTGACAAGATGTACTAAAACTACACATCTAATATGTCTGACAAGAAATGTCCTGACTGCTTCCAGATGAAGAAAAGGATGCTTTGACACAATTCATCTGAATGAATGAATGAAATGAGAGGGCTGGATAAGAAACTACTGAAGCGCCAGGAAGCAATTTGTCAAAGTAGGTCGACAGCACTGGAAATATCTGCTGGCGTCCCCCAGGGATCAATACTGGGACCCCCCCCCCATCTTTTTATAATCCACATGTGTAAAGTTACAAAGGACTTCAAGTTGCTATTATTTGCAGATGATACAAAAGGAGAGAACACGCAGAAGCCAACACAGAATATAGGAGAAGACATGAAAAATATGCTTTGACAAACACAAACCATTTGAATCTCAAGCAAACGAAAATAAAGACATTTAGTTAGAGTAGAAGACAAAGTCAAACACAATAAAGACATTTAGTTAGAGTAGAAGACAAAGTCAAACACAAACACAATAAAGACATTTAGTCAGAGTAGAAGACAAAGTCAAACACAAACACAATAAAGACATTTAGTTAGAGTAGAAGACAAACTCAAACACAAACACAATAAAGACATTTAGTTAGAGTAGAAGACAAAGTCAAACACAATAAAGACATTTAGTTAGAGTAGAAGACAAAGTCAAACACAAACACAATAAAGACATTTAGTCAGAGTAGAAGACAAAGTCAAAAACAAACACAATAAAGACATTTAGTTAGAGTAGAAGACAAAGTCAAACACAAACACAATAAAGACATTTAGTTAGAGTAGAAGACAAAGTCAAACACAAAGACAATAATGACATTTAGTCAGAGTAGAAGACAAAGTCAAACACAAACACAATAAAGACATTTAGTTAGAGTAGAAGACAAAGTCAAACACAAACACAATAAAGACATTTAGTCAGAGTAGAAGACAAAGTCAAATACAAACACAATAAAGACATTTAGTCAGAGTAGAAGACAAAGTCAAACACAAACACAATAAAGACATTTAGTCAGAGTAGAAGACAAAGTCAAACACAAACACAATAAAGACATTTAGTTAGAGTAGAAGACAAAGTCAAACACAAACACAATAAAGACATTTAGTTAGAGTAGAAGACAAAGTCAAACACAAACACAATAAAGACATTTAGTCAGAGTAGAAGACAAAGTCAAACACAAACACAATAAAGACATTTAGTCAGAGTAGAAGACAAAGTCAAACACAAACACAATAAAGACATTTAGTTAGAGTAGAAGACAAAGTCAAACACAAACACAATAAAGACATTTAGTTAGAGTAGAAGACAAAGTCAAACACAAACACAATAAAGACATTTAGTTAGAGTAGAAGACAAAGTCAAACACAAACACAATAAAGACATTTAGTTAGAGTAGAAGACAAAGTCAAACACAATAAAGACATTTAGTTAGAGTAGAAGACAAAGTCAAACACAAACACAATAAAGACATTTAGTCAGAGTAGAAGACAAAGTCAAAAACAAACACAATAAAGACATTTAGTTAGAGTAGAAGACAAAGTCAAACACAAACACAATAAAGACATTTAGTTAGAGTAGAAGACAAAGTCAAACACAAACACAATAAAGACATTTAGTCAGAGTAGAAGACAAAGTCAAACACAAACACAATAAAGACATTTAGTTAGAGTAGAAGACAAAGTCAAACACAAACACAATAAAGACATTTAGTCAGAGTAGAAGACAAAGTCAAATACAAACACAATAAAGACATTTAGTCAGAGTAGAAGACAAAGTCAAACACAAACACAATAAAGACATTTAGTTAGAGTAGAAGACAAAGTCAAACACAAACACAATAAAGACATTTAGTTAGAGTAGAAGACAAAGTCAAACACAAACACAATAAAGACATTTAGTTAGAGTAGAAGACAAAGTCAAACACAAACACAATAAAGACATTTAGTCAGAGTAGAAGACAAAGTCAAACACAAACACAATAAAGACATTTAGTCAGAGTAGAAGACAAAGTCAAACACAAACACAATAAAGACATTTAGTTAGAGTAGAAGACAAAGTCAAACACAAACACAATAAAGACATTTAGTTAGAGTAGAAGACAAAGTCAAACACAAACACAATAAAGACATTTAGTTAGAGTAGAAGACAAAGTCAAACACAAACACAATAAAGACATTTAGTTAGAGTAGAAGACAAAGTCAAACACAAACACAATAAAGACATTTAGTTAGAGTAGAAGACAAAGTCAAACACAAACACAATAAAGACATTTAGTTAGAGTAGAAGACAAAGTCAAACACAAACACAAAGGCAGGGAACAGACATGACAGAGTGAATGACATCACATGTAATAATAGATGATCACATGAACTGGAAATCTCATCTCAAACATTGACAATATAATGTGGGAAGAAATTATTATTGAAGCAAAATATGTTGTGGACCAAAAATCACTTCATAATACTAACGAGCGTAAAGTACACTTTTTCACTAATTGTTACATAAATCACTTCATATTACTCACTAGTGTAAAGTACACTCTTTCACTAACTGTTACATACATCACTTCATATTACTAACAAGTGTAAAGTACACTCTTTCACTAACTGTTACAATGTAACAGTTAGTGAATAAGTGTACTTTACACTAGTGAGTAGTACACAATATGAAGTGATGAATGTAACAGTTATATACATCACTTCATATTGTCTACTACTCACTAGTGTAAATTACACTAATTGACTCGTCATATTGTCTACTACTCACTAGTGTAAAGTACACTTATTGACTCGTCATATTGTGAGTACTCACTAGTGTAAAGTACACTTATAACTCGTCATATTGTGAGTACTCACTAGTGTAAAGTACACTTATTGACTCGTCATATTGTGAGTACTCACTAGTGTAAAGTACACTTATTGACGCGTCATATTGTCAGTACTCACTAGTGTAAAGTACACTTATAACTCGTCATATTGTGAGTACTCACTAGTGTAAAGTACACTTACTAACTTGTCCTATTGTGAGTACTCACTAGTGTAAAGTACACTTATAACTCGTCATATTGTGAGTACTCACTAGTGTAAAGTACACTTATTGACTCGTCATATTGTGAGTACTCACTAGTCTAAAGTACACTTAACTCTCGTCATATTGTGAGTACTCACTAGTGTAAAGTACACTTATAACTCGTCATATTGTGAGTACTCACTAGTGTAAAGTACACTTATAACTTGTCATATTGTGAATACTCACTAGTGTAAAGTACACTTATAACTCGTCATATTGTGAGTACTCACTAGTGTAAAGTACACTTATTGACTCGTCATATTGTGAGTACTCACTAGTCTAAAGTACACTTATAACTCGTCATATTGTGAGTACTCACTAGTGTAAAGTACACTTATAACTCGTCATATTGTGAGTACTCACTAGTGTAAAGTACACTTATAACTCGTCATATTGTGAGTACTCACTAGTGTAAAGTACACTTATAACTCGTCATATTGTGAGTACTCACTAGTGTAAAGTACACTTATAACTTGTCATATTGTGAGTACTCACTAGTGTAAAGTACACTTATAACTCGTCATATTGTGAGTACTCACTAGTGTAAAGTACACTTATTGACTCGTCATATTGTGAGTACTCACTAGTGTAAAGTACACTTATAACTCGTCATATTGTGAGTACTCACTAGTGTAAAGTACACTTATAACTTGTCATACTGTGAGTACTCACTAGTGTAAAGTACACGTATAACTTGTCATATTGTGAGTACTCACTAGTGTAAAGTACACTTATAACTTGTCATACTGTGAGTACTCACTAGTGTAAAGTACACTTATAACTCGTCATATTGTGAGTACTCACTAGTGTAAAGTACACTTATTGACTCGTCATATTGTGAGTACTCACTAGTGTAAAGTACACTTATAACTCGTCATATTGTGAGTACTCACTAGTGTAAAGTACACTTATAACTTGTCATACTGTGAGTACTCACTAGTGTAAAGTACACTTATAACTTGTCATATTGTGAGTACTCACTAGTGTAAAGTACACTTATAACTTGTCATATTGTGAGTACTCACTAGTGTAAAGTACACTTATAACTCGTCATATTGTGAGTACTGACTAGTGTTCCATATCTGACTTATTGTGTAGAAATATGGGAAATAATGCCTCGTCAGCACAATGTCAGCAAATGAAATGTTAGTTGTGTCATTTGTGTTCTGCTGAGCTTGCATGTTTCAATCAATGCATCTTATTTTAGTTTTGTAACATTTCAAAGTGCTAACAATCCCTGCAACTATAAATGATGTTGTTGCCATGTGTGTGTTGTTGTCCTTACATTGTCAAAAAACAACGATCAGCATCTTTTCATATTTTTTAACAGTCAAAAGTGCTAACAATAAATTGCACCTTTGTCATTTGTGTTTTGTGGTCCTTCTGTCCATCAGTTAGCATGTTGTTAGCGTCTGAGCAGCCACACAAGACACTTTTGACTTATGGAGTGTACTGCACGTGCAATCTAGCAGTACATTTAGTGGTCAAGTGTAGGGAATATGGAGTGTACTGCACGTGCAATCTAGCAGTACATTTAGTGGTCAAGTGTAGGGAATATGGAGTGTACTGCACGTGCAATCTAGCAGTACATTTAGTGGTCAATATGGAGTGTACTGCACGTGCAATCTAGCAGTACATTTAGTGGTCAAGTGTAGGGAATATGGAGTGTACTGCACGTGCAATCTAGCAGTACATTTAGTGGTCAATATGTAGTGTACTGCACGTACAATCTAGCAGTACATTTAGTGGTCAATATGTAGTGTACTGCACGTACAATCTAGCAGTACATTTAGTGGTCAATATGGAGTGTACTGCACGTGCAATCTAGCAGTACATTTAGTGGTCAATATGTAGTGTACTGCACGTGCAATCTAGCAGTACATTTAGTGGTCAATATGTAGTGTACTGCACGTGCAATCTAGCAGTACATTTAGTGGTCAATATGTAGTGTACTGCACGTGCAATCTAGCAGTACATTTAGTGGTCAATATGTAGTGTACTAAACGTACAATCTAGCAGTACATTTAGTGGTCAATATGTAGTGTACTGCACGTGCAATCTAGCAGTACATTTAGTGGTCAATATGTAGTGTACTGCACGTGCAATCTAGCAGTACATTTAGTGGTCAATATGTAGTGTACTGCACGTACAATCTAGCAGTACATTTAGTGGTCAATATGTAGTGTACTGCACGTACAATCTAGCAGTACATTTAGTGGTCAATATGTAGTGTACTACACGTGCAATCTAGCAGTAAATTTAGTGGTCAATATGTAGTGTACTGCACGTACAATCTAGCAGTACATTTAGTGGTCAATATGTAGTGTACTGCACGTGCAATCTAGCAGTACATTTAGTGGTCAATATGTAGTGTACTGCATGTGCAATCTAGCAGTACATTTAGTGGTCAATATGTAGTGTACTGCACGTGCAATCTAGCAGTAAATTTAGTGGTCAATATGTAGTGTACTGCACGTACAATCTAGCAGTACATTTAGTGGTCAATATGTAGTGTACTGCACGTGCAATCTAGCAGTACATTTAGTGGTCAATATGTAGTGTACTGCATGTGCAATCTAGCAGTACATTTAGTGGTCAATATGTAGTGTACTGCACGTGCAATCTAGCAGTACATTTAGTGGTCAATATGTAGTGTACTGCACGTGCAATCTAGCAGTACATTTAGTGGTCAATATGTAGTGTACTGCACGTGCAATCTAGCAGTACATTTAGTGGTCAATATGTAGTGTACTGCACGTGCAATCTAGAAGTACATTTAGTGGTCAATATGTAGTGTACTGCACGTACAATCTAGCAGTACATTTAGTGGTCAATATGTAGTGTACTGCACGTGCAATCTAGCAGTACATTTAGTGGTCAATATGTAGTGTACTGCACGTGCAATCTAGCAGTACATTTAGTGGTCAATATGTAGTGTACTGCACGTGCAATCTAGCAGTACATTTAGTGGTCAATATGTAGTGTACTGCACGTGCAATCTAGCAGTACATTTAGTGGTCAATATGGAGTGTACTGCATGTACAATCTAGCAGTACATTTAGTGGTCAATATGTAGTGTACTGCACGTGCAATCTAGCAGTACATTTAGTGGTCAATATGTAGTGTACTGCACGTGCAATCTAGCAGTACATTTAGTGGTCAATATGTAGTGTACTGCACGTGCAATCTAGCAGTACATTTAGTGGTCAATATGTAGTGTACTGCACGTGCAATCTAGCAGTACATTTAGTGGTCAATATGTAGTGTACTGCATGTGCAATCTAGCAGTACATGTAGTGGTCAATATGTAGTGTACTGCACGTGCAATCTAGCAGTACATGTAGTGGTCAATATGTAGTGTACTGCACGTGCAATCTAGCAGTACATTTAGTGGTCAATATGTAGTGTACTGCATGTGCAATCTAGCAGTACATTTAGTGGTCAATATGTAGTGTACTGCACGTGCAATCTAGCAGTACATTTAGTGGTCAATATGTAGTGTACTGCACGTGCAATTTAGCAGTACATTTAGTGGTCAATATGTAGTGTACTGCACGTGCAATCTAGCAGTACATTTTGTGGTCAATATGTAGTGTACTGCACGTGCAATCTAGCAGTACATTTAGTGGTCAATATGTAGTGTACTGCACGTGCAATCTAGCAGTACATTTTGTGGTCAATATGTAGTGTACTGCACGTGCAATCTAGCAGTACATTTAGTGGTCAATATGTAGTGTACTGCACATACAATCTAGCAGTACATTTAGTGGTCAATATGTAGTGTACTGCACGTGCAATTTAGCAGTACATTTAGTGGTCAATATGTAGTGTACTGCACGTGCAATTTAGCAGTACATTTAGTGGTCAATATGTAGTGTACTACACGTGCAATCTAGCAGTACATTTAGTGGTCAATATGTAGTGTACTGCACGTGCAATTTAGCAGTACATTTAGTGGTCAATATGTAGTGTACTGCACGTGCAATCTAGCAGTACATTTAGTGGTCAATATGTAGTGTACTGCACGTGCAATCTAGCAGTACATTTAGTGGTCAATATGTAGTGTACTGCACGTGCAATTTAGCAGTACATTTAGTGGTCAATATGTAGTGTACTGCACGTGCAATTTAGCAGTACATTTAGTGGTCAATATGTAGTGTACTGCACGTGCAATCTAGCAGTACATTTAGTGGTCAATATGTAGTGTACTGCACGTGCAATTTAGCAGTACAAGTTTCAATCAATCGATCCAAAAAACAATCGTATTCGATCAAATCCGAATCTGCTTTTGACTTGCAAATAAAAATCAGAGCAACATTTTAGTTTGAAATCTTTTTCAGCTGCAACTGAAGTTTTTGTCAGCCATGTTCTTTTTGTTTGCCCATTTTCTGGCCCAATGTGAAGAAAATAGAATCTTGATGAAGTTGATTATTTGTGTTTGTAGGAGCAGCAGCTGAAAGAAAAAGAAGTTTGCTTAAGTTGGTCAATATTGAGTTTGTCCTGCAGATGAGCTGCAGCTCATTTCCCTGCAAATAGTTTTGCGCACGCATGAGAAAAGACTCCACCCCCTACTGTGGTGCTCTTGTTGGGCTCCTCCCACTTTCACTTTCACATTCATGTCTGCTTATTCTGCAGGTATTTCCCAACCTTTGACTTCTTTCTCTTTTTTTCCAGCTGTCTTCCAGGACTCTGACGTCACACGCGCTAAAGTGCAAAGGTGAGGTTTCACGCTGTAGTCCGGCTCGGCTCGTATGCAGGTCTACAGGGAGTCCAGGGCGCCGTAACCATGACAACGCTTATCCCGGCTCTGATTGGCTCTCCCGGCGAAGGAATTAAGGCGCGCCTCAGCCAATGAGCGCGCGTGTCAGTGATGGCGAGGTGCAGGCGCGTCCACACCTTCGCCAGCAGCCGCCACAGTGACGTGAAGGTGCAGCAGCTCGGGACACGCGTGGAACACCCCGACCCCCCCCTTAAAAATAACAACAATAACAACAACAAGAAAACATGATGAGAATTTGTGGATATTGCTGGCGTCTTCTTGACACGTCCGGGCCGCGCACGCGTGGACTGCGCAGCCTGCACTAAAAAAAAAAACAACACCACCTTTTTCCACTTGCTGGATTTGTGAGTAGCGAACCCGAGTGAGGACCGGCGGGACCCCCCCACCCTCCACCCTCCACCCTCCACCCTCCAGACAAGACGTGGTTCCGCGCAGGAAGGTCGGCCCCTCGGCTCCACGATGATGGTCCACTGTGCCGGCTGCGAGAGGCCCATCCTGGACCGCTTCTTGCTCAACGTGCTGGACCGGGCCTGGCACGCCAAGTGCGTCCAGTGCTGCGAGTGCAAGTGCGCGCTGGCGGACAAATGTTTCTCCAGGGACGGCAAGCTCTTCTGCAAGATGGACTTCTTCAGGTACAACAACAACAACAAATAGGCAGCAGCATTTCTTCTTTTATCTCCTTTTTTTCAGGTACAACAACAACAACAGCAAATAGGCAGCAGCATTTCTTCTTTTATCCTCTTTTCTTCAGGTACAACAACAACAACAGCAAATAGGCAGCAGCACTTCTTCTTTTATCTTCTTTTCTTCAGGTACAACAACAACAACTGCAAATAGGCAGCAGCATTTCTTCTTTTATCTCCTTTTTTCAGGTACAACAACAACAACAACAAATAGGCAGCAGCACTTCTTCTTTTATCTTCTTTTCTTCAGGTACAACAACAACAACAAATAGGCAGTAGCATTTCTTCTTTTATCTCCTTTTTTTCAGGTACAACAACAATAACAGCAAATAGGCAGCAGCATTTCTTCTTTTATCTTCTTTTCTTCAGGTACAACAACAACAACAACAAATAGGCAGCAGCATTTCTTCTTTTATCTCCTTTTTTTCAGGTACAACAACAATAACAGCAAATAGGCAGCAGCATTTCTTCTTTTATCTTCTTTTCTTCAGGTACAACAACAACAACAACAAATAGGCAGCAGCATTTCTTCTTTTATCTTCTTTTCTTCAGGTACAACAACAACAACAAATAGGCAGCAGCACTTCTTCTTTTATCTTCTTTTCTTCAGGTACAACAACAACAAATAGGGAGCAGCATTTTTTTTATCTTCTTTTCTTCAGGTACAACAACAACAACAAATAGGCAGCATCACTTATTTTTATCTTCTTTTCTTCAGGTACAACAACAACAAATAGGGAGCAGCATTTTTTTTTATCTTCTTTTCTTCAGGTACAAAAACAACAACAACAACAAATAGGCAGCAGCATTTTTTATCTTCTTTTCTTCAGGTACAACAACAACAAATAGGGAGCAGCACTTCTTTTATCTTCTTTTCTTCAGGTACAACAACAACAACAACAAATAGGCAGCATCACTTATTTTTAATCTTCTTTTCTTCATGTACAACAACAACAACAACAAATAGGCAGCAGCATTTCTTCTTTTGACGCGCACGCGGCGGCCCATCAGGCTGACCTTGTGCACGCGCGCGGACTTTCAGGAGGCCGCACGTGCGCGTCAAAGGGCCGACTGTGGAGCGCATGCACGTCGCCGCGTTATAATAATAGGGCGCGCACGCACGCGCAACAATTCAGGTGCAACTTTTTGCATTTGATTGAAATCAAGTGAAGACAATTGGCGCCAAATCCTCCCACGAACACGTCTCTTAATCCCGCTCACTGTGGATTAAGAGAAGATTTCCGCGCTAAAATGCTTCCACTGGCTTTAATCCTGTCATAGATTCACGCATGCACAATGTGCTGATTGTCACTAATGACACTCCGACTAAATCATGCATTCCTGTGTCATTGCTATTGTCTGCATTCTAATTATAAAACATGCATTATTGTTATAATCATGTCACATATCCACACATATGAAAATATTGTACATATTATTATTGTATACATTCTAATTATAAAACATGCATTATTCTTATAATCACGTCACATATCCACACATATGAAAATATTGTACATATTATTATTGTATACATTCTAATTATAAAACATGCATTATTCTTATAATCATGTCACATATCCACACATATGAAAATATTGTACATATTATTATTGTATACATTCTAATTATAAAACATGCATTATTCTTATAATCATGTCACATATCCACACATATGAAAATATTGTACATATTATTATTGTATACATTCTAATTATAAAACATGCATTATTCTTATAATCATGTCACATATCCACACATATGAAAACATTGTAAATATTATTATTGTATACATTCTAATTATAAAACATGCATTATTGTTATAATCATGTGTCATATCCACACATATGAAAATATTGTACATATTATTACTGTATACATTCTTATTATAAAACATGTAATATTGTTATAACCCAGGCATATATCCACACATATGTAAATTTGTAAATATTTTTTTTTGTATGCATTCTTATTATAAAACATGCATTATTGTTAAAATCCTGTCACATATCCACATATATTCAAATTTATAATTATTTTTTTGTATGCATTCTTATTATAAAATATGTATTATTGTTATAATCCGGGCATGTATCCACACATATGCAAATATTGTAAAGATTCCTATTGTATGCATTCTTAATATAACACATGTAATATTGTTTTAATCCTGTCACATAACCACACATATGAAAATAATGTACATGTTATTATTGTATACATTCTTATTATAAAGCATGTAATATTGTTACAACCCAAGCATATTTCCACACATATGAAAATATTGTACATATTATTATTGTATACATTCTTATTATAAAGCATGTAATATTGTTACAACCCAAGTATATTTCCACACATATGAAAATATTGTACATATTATTATTGTATACATTCTTATTATAACACATGTAATATTGTTATAATCATGTCACATAACCACACATTTGAAAATATTATACACGATAGGTTGATTGGCAACACTAAATGGTCCCTAGTGTGTGAATGTTGTCTGTCTATCTGTGTTGGCCCTGCCATGAGGTGGCGACTTGTCCAGGGTGTACCCCGCCTTCCGCCCGATTGTAGCTGAGATAGGCGCCAGCGCCCCCCGCGACCCCGAAAGGGAATAAGCGGTAGAAAATGGATGGATGGATTATTATTGTATACATTCTTATTATAAAACATGTAATATTGTTATAACCCAGGCATATATCCACACATATGAAAATATTGTAATTTTTTTTGTATGCATTCTTATTGTTAAAAATGTCATATTGTTATAATCCGGGCATATATCCACACATATGCAAATATTGTAAATATTCCTATTGTATGCATTCTTATTATAAAACATTTAATATTGTTATAATCCTGTCACATAACCACACATATGAAAATATTGTACATATTATTATTTTATGCATTCTTATTATAAAACATGTAATATTTTTATAATCTGGGCATATATCCACACTTATGCAAATAATGTAAATATTTGTATTGTATACTTTCTTATTATAAAACATGTAATGTTGTTATAATCCTGGCATATATCGACATATGCAAATATTATAAATATTTTTATTGTATGCATTTTTATTATAAAACATAATATTGTTACAATCCTGTCATATATCCACACATATGAAAATATTGTACATATTATTATTTTATGCATTCTTATTATAAAACATGTAATATTTTATAATCTGGGCATATATCCACACATATGCAAATAATGTAAATATTTGTATTGTATACTTTCTTATTATAAAACATGTAATATTGTTATAATCCTGGCATATATCGACATATGCAAATATTATACATAGTATTATTGTATGCATTCTTATTAGAAAACGTGTAATATTGTTATAATCCTGTCATATAGCCACACATGCAAATATTGTAAATATTCTTATTATAAAACATGCATCATTGTTATAATCCTGGGATATATCTAGAAATATGCAAATATTATAAATATTATTGTTGTATGCATTCTCATAATAAAACATGTAATATTCTTATAATCCGGGTTTGTATTCACACATATGCAAATATTTTAAATATTCTTATTGTATGCATTCTTATTTTAAAACTATTATTCTGTAATATTGTTATAAAACGCATTCTCTAAACATATACATTTACTTGTTGGGCAAAACGGAATACAAGTAATAATTATAATTGTAGCACCACTTTGCCAAAAAAGGTTTTATTGTATTTAAAAAATGTAATTTTTGTGCAACAACAATTAATATATTGAGCACTTTATAGCATCACCAGAATAGTTCCTAATACACTAAAACGACACATTCATCAACAAATCAGCACCATTAAAATACATCGAAATTAAAAAAATGATGTTCCCCCGATTAAGATGATTTTTGCACAATGTTAAGAAAATGTTAATAAATATTGCAAACACATTTCCAATATTACTGTTAGGTCAATGTTAATAAACAGCGCTATATTGCTATTCTATTTATTCCTCATGAATATTATGTCCGCACAATATATGGCAATGATTTCAAGAAAGAAGTCCAGATCTGCTTGGAAATTCTCTGCTTTCTACCTTGATCTGCGTCCTAAGCGGTCTACTAAATGTTCACCTTGATCTGCGTCCTAAGTGGTCTACTAAATGTTCTGCAAATTAATTTCACCTTTTTGGAACTCACTCATCTGCACGCCGACAACACGACGGCGATGCAAAAAGAAGAATAAACTGAGCGTGTGTGTGTGTGTGTGTGTGTGTGTGTGTGTGCGTGTGCGTGCGCGTGTGTGTGTGTGCGTGTGCGTGCGTGCGTGCGTGTGTGTGTGTGTGTGTGTGTGTGTGTGTGTGTGTGTGTGTGTGTGTGCGTGCGTGTGTGTGTGTGTGTGTGTGCGTGTGTGTGTGTGTGCGTGTGTGGGTGTGTGTGTGTGTGTGTGTGTGTGTGTGTGTGTGTGTGTGTGTGTGCGTGCGTGCAGGCGTTTCGGCACCAAGTGCGCGGGCTGCCTGCAGGGCATCTCCCCCAGCGACTTGGTCCGCAAGGCTCGCAACAAAGTGTTCCACCTGAACTGCTTCACCTGCATGGTTTGCCACAAGCAGCTGTCCACGGGCGAGGAGCTCTACGTCATCGACGAGAACAAGTTCGTGTGCAAGGAGGACTACCTGAGCTCCGGGACCATCAAGGAGGTCAGCCTCAACTCAGGTGAGCGCACTTGGCGAGAAAAAGATGGACGTCTTTGTTTTGAAGTGAGACGAAAAAAGGGATTTGATGAGAGAAAGAATCCAGTCGACAATTAAGATGGATTTAGAATTGTCCTCCGTCAGATCTTTTCTTATTTGGGTTGTCCTCCATTTAAAGATCTCTTTTTTTTTCAATTCCATCCATCCATTTCTACCGCTTCTTTCATTTGAATTGCTAAATAATTGCTTTGATCTGTAGGTTTGTACGGCTTGTGCGGTGACGTGTTGTTGTGTTGTGGGCAGTGTCGTCGTGCACGGACCGCAGCTTGTCTCCGGACCTGCAGGACGCGGCCCTGCTGGCGGAGGATCTGAAGGAGGCCGACAACTGCACGTCGTCCGACAAGGAGAGCAACAACATCGAGAACGAGGAGCAGAACTCCGGCACCAAGCGGCGGGGGCCGCGCACCACCATCAAGGCCAAGCAGCTGGAGACGCTGAAGGCCGCCTTCGTGGCCACGCCCAAACCCACGCGTCACATCCGGGAGCAGCTGGCCCAGGAGACCGGCCTCAACATGCGCGTCATCCAGGTGAGAGCCGACCCTGCTTCTTCTTCTCAGCAAAGCTGCGGGATTCTCTTTCATGCGAGGGGACAAGCGGTAGAAAATGGATGGATGGCACGTTTTATACTGGAAGGGGAAAATACATTTGTTCAACATTTGCTTCTCCGCAAAATAACAAATGTAAGATCCTTCAATCAAACACCTCATAATACTGTCTTTTATTATCGGTGTGCAGCAGGAGGGGGCTGGGAAATATACGCCATCAGACGCCGATCACGTGGTGAGCACCCACGCGGGAGGGATGGCCGCTTTCGAACTTTCCAACCTTTTGGGGAAAATCCATCTTGTTGTAGTTCTTCTTGGGGCCACTTTGGTCCGACTTTCACAATAATAAATCAGATGTGATATCAACGTCGCTTTTTTATGACGACACACACACCGAGCACCTCGTAAGGGACAAGCGGTAGTAAATGGATGGCCGGACACACACACTGAACACCCCGAAAGAGACAAGCGGTAGTAAACGGATGGCCGGACACACACACTGAACACCCCGAAAGAGACAAGCGGTAGTAAATGGATGGCCGGACACACACACTGAACACCCCGAAAGAGACAAGCGGTAGTAAATGGATGGCCGGACGCACACACCGAGCACCTCGTAAGGGACAAGCGGTAGTAAATGGATGGCCGGACACACACACTGAACACCCCGAAAGAGACAAGCGGTAGTAAACGGATGGCCGGACACACACACTGAACACCCCGAAAGAGACAAGCGGTAGTAAATGGATGGCCGGACGCACACACCGAGCACCTCGTAAGGGACAAGCGGTAGTAAATGGATGGCCGGACACACACACTGAACACCCCGAAAGAGACAAGCGGTAGTAAATGGATGGCCGGACGCACACACCGAGCACCTCGTAAGGGACAAGCGGTAGTAAATGGATGGCCGGACACACACACTGAACACCCCGAAAGAGACAAGCGGTAGTAAATGGATGGCCGGACACACACACCGAGCACCTCGTAAGGGACAAGCGGTAGTAAATGGATGGCCGGACACACACACCGAGCACCCACTGGCAGAAATGTAGATCTCTGATGAAGCCCCCCCTTGCCCCCCCGCCGTTCAACAAGCAACATGTCAATAAAGCCGCTCTGCACCTTTTCTTCCAGTCAAACAATTAATACTCCGTTTAATGAGATGCATATTTTGTACTGAGAGGATAATTACATGTTGAAAGATATTAATTCAGACTGCAAAAGAAGTAACATCCATTTTCAAAGCTGCTGACACAATCACAGGCCATACAAATAATAATAATAATAATAATAGTAATAATAATAATAATAATAATAATAATAATAATAATAATAATTGCCACTCATTCTTTATCAGCAATGGAGCAGGAAGGGGCTGGGAAATATACATTTTGTAAGAAGTTAATTACTATTTCACATGCTAATTAAGCACACTCTACACTTTCAATGTCTATAAAACCACTCTGTAAAAACCACACTTGAATTAAATTTGATGCATATTTTGTACTGAAATGAGAAATACATTTTTCAATATTTATTTATTTTTTAGAACGAAATAAAAAATGTTAACCAATTTTTCCAACTTCCTGACACACTTCTGACCAGGAATTAATTTGCCATTATTTTGCCTATCAGTGATGGAGCAGGAAGGGGCTAGGAAATATATGTCTGGGTAAAGTTTGGTATGAAGTCATTCATGAATTCATATTTGACACTTTAGTAAAACGCCCCCACACACACTTTTTAATGTCTGTTTTTTGGAATCAAACTTCAATTAAATTTGTTATGTACTAAAAAGAGAAATACATTTTTGAATTATATATATATATATATATATATATATATATATATATATATATATATATATATATATATATATGCATATATATATATATATACATATATATATATATACATATATATATATATATACATATGTACACATATATATACATATATGTACACATATATATATACATATATACACACATATATATATATACACACACATATATATATATATATATATACATACATATATATATATATTGCAAAATAAGAAATGTATCACTTTTGCAGAGTACCTGAGAATCCAATTCAGGACCGCAGCCTTAAAGTTTCTCTATGATCATCTCATCAGTCACAGAGCAGGAAAGGGCAGGTAAATTAAACACATTATTCAACATTTGACATGGAGTAAAGCATGGGGACCCCCACAGTCCACAGTCCACAGTCCACAGTCCACAGCCCACAGTCCACAGTCCACAGTCCACAGCCCACAGTCCACAGTCCACAGCCCACAGCCCACAGTCCACAGTCCACAGTCCACAGTCCACAGCCCACAGTCCACAGTCCACAGTCCACAGCCCACAGTCCACAGTCCACAGTCCACAGCCCACAGTCCACAGTCCACAGCCCACAGCCCACAGCCCACAGTCCACAGTCCACACTCCACAGTCCACAGTCCACAGTCCACAGTCCACAGTCCACAGCCCACAGTCCACAGTCCACAGTCCACAGCCCACAGTCCACAGTCCACAGCCCACAGTCCACAGTCCACAGCCCACAGCCCACAGCCCACAGTCCACAGTCCACACTCCACAGTCCACAGTCCACAGTCCACAGCCCACAGTCCACAGTCCACAGTCCACACTCCACAGCCCACAGCCCACAGCCCACAGTCCACAGTCCACAGCCCACAGTCCACAGTCCACAGTCCACAGCCCACAGTCCACAGTCCACAGTCCACAGCCCACAGTCCACAGTCCACAGTCCACAGCCCACAGTCCACAGCCCACAGCCCACAGTCCACAGTCCCCAGTCCACAGTCCACAGTCCACAGCCCACAGTCCACAGTCCACAGCCCACAGTCCACAGTCCACAGTCCACAGCCCACAGTCCACAGTCCACAGTCCACAGTCCACAGTCCACAGTCCACAGTCCACAGCCCACAGTCCACAGTCCACAGTCCACAGCCCACAGTCCACAGTCCACAGTCCACAGCCCACAGTCCACAGTCCACAGCCCACAGCCCACAGTCCACAGTCCACAGTCCACAGTCCACAGTCCACAGCCCACAGTCCACAGTCCACAGTCCACAGCCCACAGTCCACAGTCCACAGTCCACAGTCCACAGCCCACAGTCCACAGTCCACAGTCCACAGCCCACAGTCCACAGTCCACAGTCCACAGCCCACAGTCCACAGCCCACAGCCCACAGTCCACAGTCCCCAGTCCACAGTCCACAGTCCACAGCCCACAGTCCACAGTCCACAGCCCACAGTCCACAGTCCACAGTCCACAGCCCACAGTCCACAGCCCACAGTCCACAGTCCACAGCCCACAGCCCACAGTCCACAGTCCACAGTCCACAGCCCACAGTCCACAGCCCACAGCCCACAGTCCACAGTCCCCAGTCCACAGTCCACAGTCCACAGCCCACAGTCCACAGTCCACAGCCCACAGTCCACAGTCCACAGTCCACAGCCCACAGTCCACAGTCCACAGTCCACAGCCCACAGTCCACAGTCCACAGTCCCCGGCCACGTCAGTTGGGATTTAAGCCTCAGAAATAGAATGGACTTGTTATGATAGAAATGATCTGATCCAAATGAAAGTTCCAATGACAAAATGCAAACAAAAACACACAACACAAATATGGAGTTGTTGTTTTTTAGTAACATTTCATTTGCATGATTGTCTAATGATAAAATATATCTATCCATCCATTTTCTACCGTTTGTCCATTTTGGGATCGCAGGATATGACTCAGCTAAAAACATCTTTAATTCATTTCATGTCTCAAAGAATAAAAGAAAATGCTTATTTAAAATCCACACCACCTGAACGAGGTAAACTACTCCTTTCTTATTAATTCTCACACCAACTGCCGTGGAAACAAGAGGGCGATGCTGTATTTTCAAAATAAAAGCATTATTAGTTTAAAAATGTGCAAGAAGAAGAAAAATTGTGTTTTTTCTCTGTCTGCCTTTTTCATCTCCAATGTGTGAAGACACTTGCTTGCTTTACAAATAATTCAACTCCAGCAACGACACTTGCACGCGCACACGCACGCGCACACACACCGACGTGCGCTTCTGTTCACGCAGGCAGCAGTTTGTCGGAGTCACGCAGCCGTGAAATGAGTCCAAGGTGGTGGTCTTGTTTTAGCTGAGGGGGCTACGGGGATGTCACGTATATGCACCCCCCCCCCCCCCCCCCCCGGCCCCTCCTCCTGTGCGCTGCGAGGATGATTAGCAGCATCTCTGCCAACTGTGATGTGGCTTTTTGTGCGTCATTATCGCTGATTTCACACATTTACATACGCCCCCCCCCCCCCCCCCACACACACACACACACATGCATCCATCAGGGGGTCCACACCGCTGTCCTCGACCTCCTTGTCTGCAGGGCCGGGAGCCAAAATGGAGGCTGTGTTGGGTCCTGTTGTGTTAAATAGCGTGCGTGCGTGTGTGCGTGTGTGTATGCGTGTGTGTGTGTGTGTGTGTGTGTGTAATCCCTGAGCGAGGCTCTCTCGAGAGGGGAGCGGCAGAATTTCCATAAAAATGTAGCCTACACGTCGTCGATTGTTCTCGATAAGCAGGTGTTGCAGCTGCAGCCCGACGTCTGTCTGTGTGTGTGTGTGTGTGTGTGTGTGTGTGTGTTTTTGTTAATGTGCAGCACAGTGGGTCGGTGGCTGGCTGCTGAGAACACGCATCATTGTGCATCATTGTGCATCATTGTGCATCATTGTGCATCATTGTGCATCATTGTGTATCAATGTGTATCATTGTGCATCATTGTGCATCATTGTGCATCATTGTGCATCATTGTGTATCATTGTGCATCATCGTGTATCATTGTGCATCATTGTGCATCTTTGTACATCATTGTGCATCTTTGTACATCATTGTGCATCATTGTGTATCATTGTGTATCATTGTGTATCATTGTGTATCATTGTGTATCATTGTGCATCATTGTGCATCATTGTGCATCATTGTGCATCATTGTGTATCATTGTGCATCATCGTGTATCATTGTGCATCATTGTGCATCATTGTGCATCATTGTGCATCTTTGTACATCATTGTGCATCATTGTGTATCATTGTGTATCATTGTGCATCATTGTGTATCATTGTGTATCATTGTGCATCATTGTGCATCATTGTGTATCATTGTGCATCATTGTGTATCATTGTGTATCATTGTGTATCATTGTGCATCATCGTGTATCATTGTGCATCTTTGTGCATCTTTGTGCATCTTTGTGCATCTTTGTACATCATTGTGTATCATTGTGCATCATCGTGTATCATTGTGCATCTTTGTACATCATTGTGTATCTTTGTGCATCATTGTGTATCATTGTGCATCATTGTGTATCATTGTGCATCATCGTGTATCATTGTGCATCATTGTGCATCATTGTGTATCTTTGTGCATCATTGTGTATCATTGTGCATCATTGTGTATCATTGTGCATCATCGTGTATCATTGTGCATCATTGTGCATCATTGTGTATCTTTGTGCATCATTGTGTATCATTGTGCATCATCGTGTATCATTGTGCATCTTTGTGCATCTTTGTGCATCTTTGTGCATCTTTGTACATCATTGTGTATCATTGTGCATCATCGTGTATCATTGTGCATCTTTGTACATCATTGTGTATCTTTGTGCATCATTGTGTATCATTGTGCATCATTGTGTATCATTGTGCATCATCGTGTATCATTGTGCATCATTGTGCATCATTGTGTATCTTTGTGCATCATTGTGTATCATTGTGCATCATTGTGTATCATTGTGCATCATCGTGTATCATTGTGCATCATTGTGCATCATCGTGTATCATTGTGCATCTTTGTACATCATTGTGTATCTTTGTGCATCATTGTGTATCATTGTGCATCATTGTGTATCATTGTGCATCATCGTGTATCATTGTGCATCATTGTGCATCATTGTGTATCTTTGTGCATCATTGTGTATCATTGTGCATCATTGTGTATCATTGTGCATCATCGTGTATCATTGTGCATCATTGTGCATCATCGTGTATCATTGTGCATCTTTGTACATCATTGTGTATCTTTGTGCATCATTGTGTATCATTGTGCATCATTGTGTATCATTGTGCATCATCGTGTATCATTGTGCATCATTGTGCATCTTTGTACATCATTGTGTATCATTGTGCATCATTGTGCATCTTTGTACATCATTGTGTATCATTGTGCATCATTGTGCATCTTTGTGCATCATTGTGCATCTTTGTACATCATTGTGCATCTTTGTGCATCATTGTGTATCATTGTGCATCTTTGTGCATAATTGTGTATCATTATGTATCATTGTGCATCATTGTGCATTTTTGTGCATCATTGTGCATCTTTGTACATCATTGTGCATCTTTGTACATCATTGTGCATCATTGTGTATCATTGTGCATCATCGTGTATCATTGTGCATCATTGTGCATCTTTGTACATCATTGTGTATCATTGTGCATCATCGTGTATCATTGTGCATCATTGTGCATCTTTGTACATCATTGTGCATCTTTGTGCATCATTGTGCATATTTGTGCATAATTGTGTATCATTGTGTATCATTGTGCATCATTGTGCATCTTTGTGCATCATTGTGCATCTTTGTGCATAATTGTGTATCATTGTGTATCATTGTGCATCATTGTGCATCTTTGTGCATCATCGTGTATCACTGTGCATCATTGTGCATCTTTGTACATCATTGTGCATCATTGTGCATCTTTGTGCATCATTGTGCAACATTGTGCCTCTTTGTACTTCATTGTGCATCTTTTTGCAATATTGTGCATCTTTGTGCAACATTGTGCATCTTTGTGCGCTCTCTGTGCATCTTTGTGCATCTTTGTGCGCTCTTTGTGCATCATTGTGCATCATTGTGCGTCTATGTGCAATATTGTGCATCATTGTGTATCATTGTGCCTCTTTGTGCATCATTGTGCATCATTGTGCATCTATGTGCAATATTGTGCATCATTGTGTATCATTGTGCCTCTTTGTGCCTCTTTGTGCCTCATTGTGCATCTTTGTGCATCATTGTGTATCATTGTGCATCTATGTGCAATATTGTGCATCATTGTGTATCATTGTGCAATATTGTGTATCATTGTGCCTCTTTGTGCATCATTGTGTATCATTGTGCCTCTTTGTGCATCATTGTGCGGCGGGCGGCAAACAGCACGTGACACACAGACACAAAGCATGTATTTCCCAGCCCCTTGAATAATCCGTTCCAGCGTCAACAAGTCAAACCTTCATGAAACACGCAGGCGTGGTTTTTAAAGTCGACCATGAATTGATGAAGGTGGACCCCGACTTAAACAAGTTGAAAAACTTATTGGGGTGTTACCATTTAGTGGTCAATTGTACGGAATATGTACTGTACTGTGCAATCTACTAATAAAAGTATCAATCAATCAATCAAAAAAAACAAAACGCTGAGCTGTCATACGAGATGCCATACGAGAGTTAAAAAGAAGTAAAACGGTGCTCGGGGCATAACAATGTAATTTTTATTAATTTTTTTACATTCTTTAATTAGGTTGGTTTGTTTCTTTCTTTTTTTGACACTGAATTGATGAATTCAAGAAGGAAGTTACATTTTGTGAAATGATTTTTTCTTTGTTTACATCAAAAAAGGCTGACAATTTGATAGAAAAATATATCGATTCATCCATCCATCTTCTTCCGCTTATCCGAGGTCGGGTCGCGGGGGCAACAGCCTAAGCAGGGAAGCCCAGACTTCCCTCTCCCCAGCCACTACGTCTAGTTCTTCCCGGGGGATCCCGAGGCATTCCCAGACCAGATGGGAGACATAGTCTTCCCAACGTGTCCTGGGTCCTCCCCATGGCCTCCTACAGGTTGGACGTGCCCTAAACACCTCCCTCGGGAGGCGTTCGGGTGGCATCCTGACCAGATGCCCGAACCACCTCATCTGGCTCCTCTCCATGTGGAGGAGCAGCGGCTTTACTTTGAGTTCCTCCCGGATGGCAGAGCTTCTCACCCTATCTCTAAGGGAGAGACCCGCCTACTGGTGCAGGAAACTCATTTGGGCCGCTTGTACCCGTGATCTTGTCCTTTCGCTCATGACCCAAAGCTCATGACCATAGTTGAGGATAGGAACGTAGATCTTGTACCCGTGATCTTGTCCTTTCGGTCATGATCCAAAGCTCATGACCATAGTTGAGGATGGGAACGTAGATCTTGTACCCGTGATCTTGTCCTTTCGCTCATGACCCAAAGCTCATGACCATAGTTGAGGATAGGAACGTAGATCTTGTACCCGTGATCTTGTCCTTTCGCTCATGACCCAAAGCTCATGACCATAGTTGAGGATGGGAACGTAGATCTTGTACCCGTGATCTTGTCCTTTCGCTCATGACCCAAAGCTCATGACCATAGGTGAGGATGGGAACGTAGATCTTGTACCCGTGATCTTGTCCTTTCGCTCATGACCCAAAGCTCATGACCATAGTTGAGGATGGGAACGTAGATCTTGTACCCGTGATCTTGTCCTTTCGCTCATGACCCAAAGCTCATGACCATAGTTGAGGATAGGAACGTAGATCTTGTACCCGTGATCTTGTCCTTTCGGTCATGATCCAAAGCTCATGACCATAGTTGAGGATAGGAACGTAGATCTTGTACCCGTGATCTTGTCCTTTCGGTCATGATCCAAAGCTCATGACCATAGTTGAGGATGGGAACGTAGATCTTGTACCCGTGATCTTGTCCTTTCGGTCATGATCCAAAGCTCATGACCATAGTTGAGGATAGGAACGTAGATCTTGTACCCGTGATCTTGTCCTTTCGGTCATGACCCAAAGCTCATGACCATAGTTGAGGATAGGAACGTAGATCTTGTACCCGTGATCTTGTCCTTTCGCTCATGACCCAAAGCTCATGACCATAGTTGAGGATGGGAACGTAGATCTTGTACCCGTGATCTTGTCCTTTCGGTCATGATCCAAAGCTCATGACCATAGTTGAGGATAGGAACGTAGATCTTGTACCCGTGATCTTGTCCTTTCGGTCATGACCCAAAGCTCATGACCATAGTTGAGGATGGGAACGTAGATCTTGTACCCGTGATCTTGTCCTTTCGCTCATGACCCAAAGCTCATGACCATAGTTGAGGATGGGAACGTAGATCTTGTACCCGTGATCTTGTCCTTTCGGTCATGATCCAAAGCTCATGACCATAGTTGAGGATGGGAACGTAGATCTTGTACCCGTGATCTTGTCCTTTCGCTCATGACCCAAAGCTCATGACCATAGTTGAGGATAGGAACGTAGATCTTGTACCCGTGATCTTGTCCTTTCGGTCATGATCCAAAGCTCATGACCATAGTTGAGGATAGGAACGTAGATCTTGTACCCGTGATCTTGTCCTTTCGGTCATGATCCAAAGCTCATGACCATAGTTGAGGATGGGAACGTAGATCTTGTACCCGTGATCTTGTCCTTTCGCTCATGACCCAAAGCTCATGACCATAGTTGAGGATGGGAACGTAGATCTTGTACCCGTGATCTTGTCCTTTCGGTCATGATCCAAAGCTCATGACCATAGTTGAGGATGGGAACGTAGATCTTGTACCCGTGATCTTGTCCTTTCGCTCATGACCCAAAGCTCATGACCATAGTTGAGGATAGGAACGTAGATCTTGTACCCGTGATCTTGTCCTTTCGCTCATGACCCAAAGCTCATGACCATAGTTGAGGATGGGAACGTAGATCTTGTACCCGTGATCTTGTCCTTTCGGTCATGATCCAAAGCTCATGACCATAGTTGAGGATGGGAACGTAGATCTTGTACCCGTGATCTTGTCCTTTCGCTCATGACCCAAAGCTCATGACCATAGTTGAGGATAGGAACGTAGATCTTGTACCCGTGATCTTGTCCTTTCGGTCATGATCCAAAGCTCATGACCATAGTTGAGGATAGGAACGTAGATCTTGTACCCGTGATCTTGTCCTTTCGGTCATGATCCAAAGCTCATGACCATAGTTGAGGATGGGAACGTAGATCTTGTACCCGTGATCTTGTCCTTTCGCTCATGACCCAAAGCTCATGACCATAGTTGAGGATGGGAACGTAGATCTTGTACCCGTGATCTTGTCCTTTCGGTCATGATCCAAAGCTCATGACCATAGTTGAGGATGGGAACGTAGATCTTGTACCCGTGATCTTGTCCTTTCGCTCATGACCCAAAGCTCATGACCATAGTTGAGGATAGGAACGTAGATCTTGTACCCGTGATCTTGTCCTTTCGGTCATGATCCAAAGCTCATGACCATAGTTGAGGATGGGAACGTAGATCTTGTACCCGTGATCTTGTCCTTTCGCTCATGATCCAAAGCTCATGACCATAGTTGAGGATGGGAACGTAGATCTTGTACCCGTGATCTTGTCCTTTCGCTCATGACCCAAAGCTCATGACCATAGTTGAGGATGGGAACGTAGATCTTGTACCCGTGATCTTGTCCTTTCGGTCATGATCCAAAGCTCATGACCATAGTTGAGGATGGGAACGTAGATCTTGTACCCGTGATCTTGTCCTTTCGCTCATGACCCAAAGCTCATGACCATAGTTGAGGATGGGAACGTAGATCTTGTACCCGTGATCTTGTCCTTTCGGTCATGATCCAAAGCTCATGACCATAGTTGAGGATGGGAACGTAGATCTTGTACCCGTGATCTTGTCCTTTCGGTCATGATCCAAAGCTCATGACCATAGTTGAGGATAGGAACGTAGATCTTGTACCCGTGATCTTGTCCTTTCGGTCATGATCCAAAGCTCATGACCATAGTTGAGGATGGGAACGTAGATCGACCGGTAAATTTTACAACGCAAAATTTTAAAACATTGAATTTTTAACCACTGAATATTAAACCATTCAATTTTAAAGGACTGCATTTCTAAACACTGAATTTTAAAACACAACAATTTAAACATTACATTTTTAAAAAGTGAATTTTAAACTACTATGCATTTTTAAACACATGCATTTTACATTTGACTTTTTTCAGTCAAATTGTCAGCATAATTTGATGTCATTGACAGTTTATATCAAGGAAAAAAACACCAGTTTCATCAATTCAGTGTCAAGAAAAAGCTTTGGCAATAAACACACAAATAAACCTGCGTATTCTTCATTGTTATGCAAGTGTAAAAAGAAGCTATGCACATCACGTACCGCATTATGTTCATTTATCACAAAATGCACATGTTTTTCTGCGAGCCAACTGAACTTTAAAGCAATGCCCGTCAATTCTTCTCTGTTTTAAATAGTATCATTGTTGTAAGTACACCTCTGCATAACTTTGCTTTATTACCATGAAATAAAACAACACTTTAGTGCCTCATATTTTAGTACGGCAGCAAAAAAAAAGCCTGTTCTTGCTGGTGAGTATTTGTTGAATCGCATCACTTTCCTTTCTTCCTCCTCCCTTTCACACACTGGAAAACTGACCTTCAGGCCCCCTTTGCCATATAAGGGCAGGAGGAAGTAGCATTCAAACATGTCTGCTTATAACCAAACAAATATGGTGTCTCTTTTGCCATATAAGGGCAGGAGGAAGTAGCATTCAAACATGTCTGCTTATAACCAAACAAATATGGTGTCTCTTTTGCCATATAAGGGCAGGAGGAAGTAGCATTCAAACATGTCTGCTTATAACCAAACAAACATGGTGTCTCTTTTGCCATATAAGGGCAGGAGGAAGTAGCATTCAAACATGTCTGCTTATAACCAAACAAATATGGTGTCTCTTTTGCCATATAAGGGCAGGAGGAAGTAGCATTCAAACATGTCTGCTTATAACCAAACAAATATGGTGTCTCTTTTGCCATATAAGGGCAGGAGGAAGTAGCATTCAAACATGTCTGCTTATAACCAAACAAACATGGCGTCTCTTTTGCCATATAAGGGCAGGAGGAAGTAGCATTCAAACATGTCTGCTTATAACCAAACAAATATGGTGTCTCTTTTGCCATATAAGGGCAGGAGGAAGTAGCATTCAAACATGTCTGCTTATAACCAAACAAACATGGCGTCTCTTTGTTCTGTTTTGAAGATGCTCACAGTTCAAGGTGCTCGAAAAGGAGCACGACGCCGCCAAGCTTTTTGAATATCTCAGCAATAACGGATATCGTTTTTGGCCATATGTGGTGAGGGCGACTGGAAGTAAATAACGCAGAAAAATAAATGCAATTCATTAATAGATACACTTCATTATTTAGTTAATACAGAGATCGTAATTATAGAAATACATACAAAATATAATCGCACAAATACTACAATTGTCAAAATGAACAAGTTAATTAAGTAAAAAAATGGCATTAATCATGTACACACCTAGATGCATCATGTACACACCTGGATGAATCATGTACACACCTAGATGAATCATGTACACACCTAGATGCATCATGTACACACCTAGATGAATCATGTACACACCTAGATGCATCATGTACACACCTAGATGCATCATGTACACACCTAGATGCATCATGTACACACCTAGATGCATCATGTACACACCTAGATGAATCATGTACACACCTAGATGAATCATGTACACACCTAGATGCATCATGTACACACCTAGATGAATCATGTACACACCTAGATGCATCATGTACACACCTAGATGAATCATCTACACACCTAAATGCATCATGTACACACCTAGATGAATCATGTACACACCTAGATTAAAATCATGTACACACCTAGATGCATAATGTACACACCTAGATGAATCATGCACACACCTAGATGAATCATCTACACACCTAGATGCATCATGTACACACCTAGATGCATCATGTACACACCTAGATGAATCATGTACACACCCAGATTAAAATCATGTACACACCTAGATGAATCATGCACACACCTAGATGAATCATGTACACACCTAGATGAATCATGTACACACCTAGATTAAAATCATGTACACACCTAGATGAATCATGTACACACCTAGATTAAAATCATGTACACACCTAGATGAATCATGTACACACCTAGATTAAAATCATGTACACACCTAGATGAATCATGCACACACCTAGATGAATCATGTACACACCTAAATGCATAATGTTTACACCAAGATGCATCATGTACACACCTAGATGCATCATGTACACACCTAAATGAATCATGTACACACCTAGATGCATCATGTACACACCTAAATGAATCATGTACACACCTAGATGAATCATGTACACACCTAGATGAATCATGCACACACCTAGATGAATCATCTACACACCTAGATGCATCATGTACACACCTAGATGAATCATGTACACACCTAGATGCATCATGTACACACCTAGATGCATCATGTACACACCTAGATGAATCATGTACACACCCAGATTAAAATCATGTACACACCTAGATGAATCATGCACACACCTAGATGAATCATGTACACACCTAGATGAATCATGTACACACCTAGATTAAAATCATGTACACACCTAGATGAATCATGTACACACCTAGATTAAAATCATGTACACACCTAGATGAATCATGTACACACCTAGATGAATCATGTACACACCTAGATTAAAATCATGTACACACCTAGATGAATCATGCACACACCTAGATGAATCATGTACACACCTAAATGCATAATGTTTACACCAAGATGCATCATGTACACACCTAGATGCATCATGTACACACCTAAATGAATCATGTACACACCTAGATGCATCATGTACACACCTAAATGAATCATGTACACACCTAGATGAATCATGTACACACCTAGATGAATCATGTACACACCTAGATTAAAATCATGTACACACCTAGATGAATCATGTACACACCTAGATTAAAATCATGTACACACCTAGATGAATCATGCACACACCTAGATGAATCATGCACACACCTAGATGAATCATGTACACACCTAGATGAATCATATACACACCTAAATGCATCATGTACACACCTAAATGCATAATGTTTACACCAAGATGCATCATGTACACACCTAGATGCATCATGTACACACCTAAATGAATCATGTACACACCTAGATGCATCATGTACACACCTAAATGAATCATGTACACACCTAGATGAATCATGTACACACCTAAATGCATCATGTACACACCTAAATGCATCATGTATACACCAAGATGCATCATGTACACACCTAGATGCATCATGTACACACCTAGATGAATCAATCAATCAATGTTTACTTATATAGCACTAAATTACTAGTGTCTCAAAGGGCTGCACAAACCATATGATGAATCATGTACACACCTAGATGCATCATGTACACACTTGGATGAATCATGTACACACCTAGATGAATCATGTACACACCTAGATGCATCATGTACACACCTAGATGCATCATGTACACACCTAGATGAATCATGTACACACCTAGATGAATCATGTACACACCTAGATGCATCATGTACACACCTAGATGAATCATGTACACACCTAGATGAATCATGTACACACCTAGATGCATCATGTACACACTTGGATGAATCATCTACACACCTAGATGAATCATGTACACACCTAGATGCATCATGTACACACCTAGATGCATCATGTACACACCTAGATGAATCATGTACACACCTAGATGAATCATGTACACACCTAGTTGAATCATGTACGCATCTAGATGAATCATTTACACATCTAGATGAATCATGTACACACTTAGAAGAATGATCTTTTAGCCACACAGTCAGTATGAGATGGAGGTCTTCACAAAATGAGTGAGAATTGTGTAAAAAACTTCCTGAAAGAAGTTGAGCTCCAACTGTAAATGACATTCCTTCAACAACTGACATTCCTTCAATAAATGACATTCCTTCAATAACTGACATTCCTTCAACAACTGACATTCCTTCAATAAATGACATTCCTTCAATAAATGACATTCCTTCAATAAATGACATTCCTTCAATAACTGACATTCCTTCAATAAATGATATTCCTTCAATAAATGACATTCCTTCAATAAATGACATTCCTTCAATAATTGACATTACTTCAATAAATGACATTCCTTCAATAAAGGACATTCCTTCAATAACTGACATTCCTTCAATAAATGACATTCCTTCAATAACTGACATTCCTTCAATAAATTGCATTCCTTCAATAACTGACATTCCTTCAATAAATGACATTCCTTCAATAACTAGCATTCCTTCAATAACTGACATTCCTTCAATAAATGACATTCCTTCAATAACTGACATTACTTCAATAAATGACATTCCTTCAATAAATGACATTCCTTCAATAACTGACATTCCTTCAATAACTGACATTCCTTCAATAAATGACATTCCTTCAATAAATGACATTCCTTCAATAAATGACATTACTTCAATAAATGACATTCCTTCAATAAAGGACATTCCTTCAATAACTGACATTCCTTCAATAAATGACATTCCTTCAATAACTGACATTCCTTCAATAAATGACATTCCTTCAATAAATGACATTCCTTCAATAACTGACATTCCTTCAATAAATTGCATTCCTTCAATAACTGACATTCCTTCAATAAATGACATTCCTTCAATAACTAACATTCCTTCAATAACTGACATTCCTTCAATAAATGACATTCCTTCAATAACTGACATTCCTTCAATAACTGACATTCCTTCAATAACTGACATTCCTTCAGGTTCCAGCATGACATTCTGCCAATACAAGATTGGGGTCTTTCCTTAAGCTGAAAGTAATAATGCAAGCAATTAATCACTGATTAATCATGATTAATCCAAATTCCAAAATGTGAATAATCTGATAAAAAATGGACAGCAATGACAAATAGCTCACATCATAAATAATATATGGGCTCTACCGAGGATGTCGTAGTGGTTTGTGTTGTGGTTTGTGCAGCCCTTTGAGACACTGGTGATTTAGGGCTATATAAATAAACATTGATTGATTGATTGATTGATTGATATACTGTATGTAGGAGTATGACAAATACATCACATAATAAATGATGTACTGTATGTATATCATTGAAGAAAATAAATGAAAAAGCTGATTTTGAAAAGGAAGTGGAATAGTGGGGGAATGTTCCTTGTCGGCAGTGTACTGTGTGCAAAGCACAGTTCCTTGTTGGCGGTGTACTGTGTGCAAAAAACAGTTCCTTGTTGGCAGTGTACTGTGTGCAAAGAAACAGTTCCTTGTTGGCGGTGTACTGTGTGCAAAGAAACAGTTCCTTGTTGGCGGTGTACTGTGTGCAAAGAAACAGCTCCTTGTTGGCGGTGTACTGTGTGCAAAGAAACAGTTCCTTGTTGGCAGTGTACTGTGTGCAAAGAAACAGCTCCTTGTTGGCGGTGTACTGTGTGCAAAGAAACAGTTCCTTGTTGGCGGTGTACTGTGTGCAAAGCACAGTTCCTTGTTGGCGGTGTACTGTGTGCAAAAAACAGTTCCTTGTTGGCAGTGTACTGTGTGCAAAGAAACAGTTCCTTGTTGGCGGTGTACTGTGTGCAAAGAAACAGTTCCTTGTTGGCGGTGTACTGTGTGCAAAGAAACAGCTCCTTGTTGGCGGTGTACTGTGTGCAAAGAAACAGTTCCTTGTTGGCGGTGTACTGTGTGCAAAGAAACAGTTCCTTGTTGGCGGTGTACTGTGTCCAAAGCACAGTTCCTTGTTGGCGGTGTACTGTGTGCAAAGAAACAGTTCCTTGTTGGCGGTGTACTGTGTGCAAAGAAACAGCTCCTTGTTGGCGGTGTACTGTGTGCAAAGAAACAGTTCCTTGTTGGCAGTGTACTGTGTGCAAAGAAACAGCTCCTTGTTGGCAGTGTACTGTATGCAAAGAAACAGTTTCTTGTTGGCGGTGTACTGTGTGCAAAGCACAGTTCCTTGTTGGCGGTGTACTGTGTGCAAAAAACAGTTCCTTGTTGGCAGTGTACTGTGTGCAAAGAAACAGTTCCTTGTTGGCGGTGTACTGTGTCCAAAGCACAGTTCCTTGTTGGCGGTGTACTGTGTGCAAAGAAACAGCTCCTTGTTGGCGGTGTACTGTATGCAAAGAAACAGTTCCTTGTTGGCGGTGTACTGTGTGCAAAGAAACAGTTCCTTGTTGGCAGTGTACTGTGTCCAAAGCACAGTTCCTTGTTGGCGGTGTACTGTGTGCAAAGAAACAGTTCCTTGTTGGCGGTGTACTGTGTGCAAAGAAACAGCTCCTTGTTGGCGGTGTACTGTGTGCAAAGAAACAGTTCCTTGTTGGCGGTGTACTGTGTGCAAAGAAACAGTTCCTTGTTGGCGGTGTACTGTGTCCAAAGCACAGTTCCTTGTTGGCGGTGTACTGTGTGCAAAGAAACAGTTCCTTGTTGGCGGTGTACTGTGTGCAAAGAAACAGCTCCTTGTTGGCGGTGTACTGTGTGCAAAGAAACAGTTCCTTGTTGGCAGTGTACTGTGTGCAAAGAAACAGCTCCTTGTTGGCGGTGTACTGTATGCAAAGAAACAGTTCCTTGTTGGCGGTGTACTGTGTGCAAAGCACAGTTCCTTGTTGGCGGTGTACTGTGTGCAAAAAACAGTTCCTTGTTGGCAGTGTACTGTGTGCAAAGAAACAGTTCTTTGTTGGCGGTGTACTGTGTCCAAAGCACAGTTCCTTGTTGGCGGTGTACTGTGTGCAAAGAAACAGTTCCTTGTTGGCAGTGTACTGTGTGCAAAGAAACAGCTCCTTGTTGGCGGTGTACTGTATGCAAAGAAACAATTCCTTGTTGGCGGTGTACTGTGTGCAAAGAAACAGTTCCTTGTTGGCGGTGTACTGTATGCAAAGAAACAGTTCCTTGTTGGCGGTGTACTGTATGCAAAGAAACAGTTCCTTGTTGGCGGTGTACTGTGTGCAAAGGAACAGTTCCTTGTTGGCGGTGTACTTTGTGCAAAGGAACAGTTCCTTGTTGGCGGTGTACTGTGTGCAAAGAAACAGTTCCTTGTTGGCGGTGTACTGTGTGCAAAGAAACAGTTCCTTTTTGGCGGTGTACGGTGTGCAAAGGAACAGTTCCTTGTTGGCGGTGTACTGTGTGCAAAGAAACAGTTCCTTGTTGGCGGTGTACTGTATGCAAAGAAACAGTTCCTTGTTGGCGGTGTACTGTGTGCAAAGAAACAGTTCCTTGTTGGCAGTGTACTGTATGCAAAGAAACAGTTCCTTGTTGGCGGTGTACTGTGTGCAAAGGAACAGTTCCTTGTTGGCGGTGTACTTTGTGCAAAGAAACAGTTCCTTGTTGGCGGTGTACTGTGTGCAAAGAAACAGTTCCTTGTTGGCGGTGTACTGTGTGCAAAGAAACAGTTCCTTTTTGGCGGTGTACTGTGTGCAAAGAAACAGTTCCTTGTTGGCGGTGTACTGTATGCAAAGAAACAGTTCCTTGTTGGCGGTGTACTGTATGCAAAGAAACAGTTCCTTGTTGGCGGTGTACTGTGTGCAAAGAAACAGTTCCTTGTTGGCGGTGCGACGGGCTGGGGTGGCAATTCTCGTTTCCCCCGGCTCAAAGCCTGCACATTGGAGTTCAACCCAGTGGACGAAAGGGTAGCCTCCCTCCGTTTTTGGGTGGGAGGACAGGTCCTGACTGATGTTTTGTGCTTACGCACCAAACAACTGTTCAGAGTACCCACCCTTTTTGGGTAAACTCTAGGGAGCATTGGAGAGTGCTCCCTCGGGTGATTCCCTTGTTCTGCTGGGGGACTTCAACGCTCATGTTGGCAACGACAGTGAAACCTGGAGAGGCGTGATTGGGAAGAATGGCCGCCTGGATCTGAACCGGAGTGGTGTTTTGTTATTGGACTTTTGTGCTCGTCACAGTCTGTCCATAATAAACACCATGTTCAAACATAAGGGTGTCCATATGTGCAGTTGGCACCAGGGCACCCTAGGCCGCAGTTCCATGATCGACTTTGTAGTTGTGTCGTCATGTTTGCGGCCTCATATTTTGGACACTCTGGTGAAGAGAGGGGTGGAGCTTTCTAACGATCACCACCTGGTGGTGAATTGCCTGCGATGGTGGGGGAGGATGCCGGACAGACCTGGCAGGCCCAAGCGCATTGTGAGGGTCTGCTGGGAACGTCTGGCAGAGTCTCCTGTCAGAGAAAGTTTCAATTCCCACCTCCGGAAGAACTTTGAACATGTCACGAGGGAGGTGCTGGACATTGAGTCCGAGTGGACCATGTTCCGCACCTCTATTGCCGAGGCGGCTGATTGGAGCTGTGGCCGCAAGGTAGTTGGTGCCTGCCGTGGCGGTAATCCTAGAACCCGTTGGTGGACACCAGCGGCGAGGGATGCCGTCAAGCTGAAGAAAGAGTCCTATCGGGTTCTTTTGGCTCATAGGATTCCGGAGGCAGTGGACAGGTACCGACAGGCCAAGCGGTGTGCAGCTTCAGCGGTCGCGGAGGCAAAAACTCAGACATGGGAGGAGTTCGGGGAAGCCACGGAAAACGACTTCCGGACGACTTCGAAGCGATTCTGGACCACCATACGCCGCCTCAGGAAGGGGAAGCAGTGCACTATCAACACCGTGTATGGTGCGGATGGTGTTCTGCTGACCTCGACTGCGGATGTTTTGGATAGGTGGAAGGAATACTTCGAAGACCTCCTCAATGCCACCGACACATCTTCCTATGAGGAAGCAGTGCCTGGGGAATTCTGTGGTGGACTCTCCTATTTCTGGGGCTGAGGTTGCTGAGGTAGTTAAAAATCTCCTCGGTGGCAAGGCCCCGGGGGTGGATGAGATCCGCCCGGAGTTCGTTAAGGATCTGGATGCTGTGGCGATGTCTTGGTTGACAAGACTCTGCAGCATCGCGTGGACATCGGGGGCGGTACCTCTGGATTGGCAGACCGGGGTGGTGGTCCCTCTCTTTAAAAAGGGGGACCGGAAGGTGTGTTCCAACTATCGTGGGATCACACTCCTCAGCCTTCCCGGTAAGGTTTATTCAGGTGTACTGGAGAGGAGGCTACGCCGGACAGTCAAACCTCGGATTCAGGAGGAACAGTGTGGTTTTCGTCCTGGTCGTGGAACTGTGGACCAGCTCTATACTCTGGGCAGGGTTCTTGAGGGTGCATGGGAGTTTGTCCAACCAGTCTACATGTGCTTTGTGGACTTGGAAAAGGCATTCGACCGTGTCCCTCGGGAAGTCCTGTGGGGAGTGCTCAGAGAGTATGGGGTACCGGACTGTCTTATTGTGGCGGTCCGATCCCTGTATGATCAGTGTCAGAGCTTGGTCCGCATTGCTGGCAGTAAGTCGGACACGTTTCCAGTGAGGGTTGGACTCCGCCAAGGCTGTCCTTTGTCACCCATTCTGTTCATAACTTTTATGGAAAGAATTTCTAGGCGCAGTCAAGACGTTGAGGGGTTCTGGTTTGGTGGCTGCGGGATTAGGTCTCAGCTTCTTGCAGATGATGTGGTCCTGATGGCTTCATCTGGCCGGGATCTCCAGCTATCACTGGATCAGTTCACAGCCGAGTGTGAAGCGACAGGAATGAGAATCAGCACCTCCAAGTCCGAGTCCATGGTTCTCTCCCGGAAAGGGTGGAGTGCCATCACAGAGTTGGGGAGGAGACCCTGCCCCAAGTGGAGGAGTTCAAGTACCTAGGAGTCTTGTTCACGAGTGAGGGAAGAGTGGATCTTGCGATCGGCAGGCGGATCGGTGCGGCGTCTTCAGTAATGCGGACGTTGTACCGATCCGTTGTGGTGAAGAAGGACCTGAGCTGGAAGGGAAAGCTCTCAATTTACCGGTCAATCTACGTTCCAGTCCTCACCTATGGTCATGAGCTTTGGGTCATGACCGAAAGGATAAGATCACGGGTACAAGCGGCCGAAATGAGTTTCCTCCGCCGTGTGGTGGGTCTCTCCCTTAGAGATAGGGTGAGAAGGTCTGTCATCTGGGAGGAACTCAAAATAAAGCCTCTGCTCCTCCACATCAAGAAGAACAAGATGAGGTGGTTCGGGCATCTGGTCAGGATGCCACCCGAACGCCTCCCTAGGGAGGTGTTTAGGGCACGTCCAACCGGTAGGAGGCCACGGGGAAGACCCAGGACATGTTGGGAAGACTACGTCTCCCGGCTGGCCTGGGAACGCCTCGGGATCCCCCGAGAAGAGCTGGACCAACTGGCTGGGGAGAGGGAAGTCTGAGCTTCCCTGCTTAGGCTGCTGCCCCCGCGACCTGACCTCGGGTAAGCGGAAGAAGATGGATGGATGGATGGATAGTTCTCCATCTGTGGAAATTAAATAGACTAAATCACAGCCAAGAAGAGTAACTTGTGGGCTTCCATAAGGCTCGGTATTGGCACCCAAGTTATTTATACTCTGTTTCAATGATATTTGTTCAGTATGGAATAAATGTAAATGTATTATGTTTGCAGATGATACAAATGTATATTGTTGAGAAGAAGACTTGAAGGAAGTGTTGAGGAGAATCGAGGTTGAATTAATTCAGCTAAAAAAATGGTTTGATATTAATAAGTTGTCCAGGGTGTACCCCGCCTTCTGCCCGATTGTAGCTGAGATAGACGCCAGCGCCCCCCGCCACCCCAAAAGGGAATAGAGGGTAGGAAATGGATGGATGGAAGTTGTCATTAGATGATAAGAAAACTAAATGTATGGTGTTGAGTGGTGCAAGGACTACTAATTGTGTAACAATATTAAAATGACATCAATTAGAAATTGACAGAGTATATGAAACTACATTGTTGGGAATAATAATTGATCATAAACTATGTTGGAAAGTGCATATTGAATATATGAAGGGAAACATTTCCAAATCATTGCTATTCTTTATAAAGTAAGACACATGCTGAATGAGAAATGCCTGCTTATGTTATATTAGTCTTTTATTTTTCCATATTTAACATATTGTCTTGAAATTTGGGGAAATGTTTACAAAACAAACAGAGCCAATAATAAAACTTCAAAAAAGGCTGAATAGAATAACACACAAAGTCTGCTACTATGAACATACCAATCCATTATTTACAACTTTTAATGTGTTAACATTTTCAGACATTGTGTTTTTAAAAACAATGGAAATGATGTTTGGAGTAAAGAAGAAGAGACTTCCAGCTTGTATTCTTAGCTTCTTTACATCAAGAGGAGAAAACTCTCATTTATGGGGAATATTGATGTCTGGAATAGGTAAAGTAAGAAGGAATATAAAATACAAATGTATTTCAGTTTTAGGAGTAAATGGTGGAAGAAGCTCAGTGATGAGTTGAAGACATGAACTTCTTTGTTAAGCTTTAAGAAAACCTTAAAAAGTGAAATAATTGAAAATTATAAAATGTACTAATAGTTACTTTCATCCCATTGATATTTTTTTCTTTGATGTTCCAGGCAATCTCGTTTTCAGTGAAGGTATAGGATAGGAAAATATAAGTTTTGGCTTCAGCTTGTTTCTTTTCCCCCTCATTCTTTTTCTTTTCTTGTGTGTGTAAATGTGTGTGATTGTTGAAATGTACAACCTGTTCTCTCAGACCATCACACTAAATGCTTGATTGGTTATATCATTCAAATAAACTTATTTCATTCATTCATTTCATTCCATTCATGTAGAATAATGACAAATACATCACATAATAAATGATATACTGTATGTAGGAGTAAAAGGATGTCCTGCAATGTTTAGCAATATAAAATGAATACAAATCTTTTTTGAAATATATTTTTCAAAACATATCTTTTAAGTCAGGCTTTTCACTGATCATGTTAAACTCTTTTTACATTTATTCTGCTAGTTTGCAATGTATCTATTGCTATTCTTACTGCTGTTATTCTTAGGATTATGTGTTTTGTTCATTCATTTATGTAATATTTATATACTTTTTACACATACATACACACACACACTGTACATATATACTGTATATATATATATATATATATATATATACAAACCCCGTTTCCATATGAGTTGGGAAATGGTGTTAGATGTAAATATAAACAGAATACAATGATTTGCAAATCCTTTTCAAGCCATATTCAGTTGAATATGCTACAAAGACAACATATTTCATGTTCAAACTCATAAACTTTATTTTTTTTGTTAAATAATCATTAATTTTAGAATTTGATGCCAGCAACATGTGACAAAGAAGTTGGGAAAGGTGGCAATAAATACTGATAAAAGTTGAGGAATGCTCATCAAACACTTATTTGGAACATCCCACAGGTGTGCAGGCTAATTGGGAACAGGTGGGTGCCATGATTGGCTATAAAAGCAGCTTCCATGAAATGCTAAGTCATTCACAAAGAAGGATGGGGTGAGGGTCATCACTTTGTAAGCAAATTGTCAAACAGTTTTAGAACAACATTTCTCAACGAGCTATTGAAAAGAATTTAGGGATTTTAACATCTACGGTCCGTAAAATCATCAAAAAGTTCAGAGAATCTGGAGAAGTCACTGCACGTAAGCGATGATATTACGTACTTTTGATCCCTCAGGCGGTACTGCATCAAAAACCGTCATCCGTGTGTAAAGGATATCACCACGTGGGCTCAGGAACACTTCATAAAACCACTGTCAGTAACTACAGTTGGTCGCTACATCTGTAAGTGCAAGTTAAAACTCTACTATGCAAAGCCAAAGCCATTCATCAACAATATCCTGAAACGCCACCAGCTTGGCTGGGCCCGAGCTCATCTAAGATGGACTGATGCAAAGTGGAAAAATGTTCTGTGGTCTGACGAGTCCACATTTCAAATTATATTTGGAAACTGTGGACGTGGTGTCCTCCAGAACAAAGAGGAAAATAACCATTTGGATTGTTATAGACACAAAGTGTAAAAGCCAGCATGTGTGATGGTATGGGGGTGTATTAGTGCCCAAGGCATGGGTAACTTACACATGTGTGATGGTATGGGGGTGTATTAGTGAACAAGACATGGGTAACTTACACATGTGTGATGGTATGGGGGTGTATTAGTGAACAAGACATGGGTAACTTACACATGTGTGATGGTATGGGGGTGTATTAGTGAACAAGACATGACTAACTTACACATGTGTGATGGTATGGGGGTGTATTAGTGAACAAGACATGGGTAACTTACACATGTGTGATGGTATGGGGGTGTATTAGTGCCCAAGACATGGGTAACTTACACATGTGTGATGGTATGGGGGTGCATTAGTGCCCAAGACATGGGTAACTTACACATGTGTGATGGTATGGGGGTGTATTAGTGAACAAGACATGGGTAACTTACACATGTGTGATGGTATGGGGGTGTATTAGTGCCCAAGACATGGGTAACTTACACATGTGTGATGGTATGGGGGTGTATTAGTGAACAAGACATGGGTAACTTACACATGTGTGATGGTATGGGGGTGTATTAGTGAACAAGGCATGGGTAACTTACACATGTGTGATGGTATGGGGGTGTATTAGTGAACAAGACATGACTAACTTACACATGTGTGATGGTATGGGGGTGTATTAGTGAACAAGACATGGGTAACTTACACATGTGTGATGGTATGGGGGTGTATTAGTGCCCAAGACATGGGTAACTTACACATGTGTGATGGTATGGGGGTGTATTAGTGAACAAGACATGGGTAACTTATACATGTGTGATGGTATGGAGGTGTATTAGTGAACAAGACATGACTAACTTACACATGTGTGATGGTATGGGGGTGTATTAGTGCCCAAGACATGGGTAACTTACACATGTGTGATGGTATGGGGGTGTATTAGTGAACAAGACATGGGTAACTTACACATGTGTGATGGTATGGAGGTGTATTAGTGAACAAGACATGACTAACTTACACATGTGTGATGGTATGGGGGTGTATTAGTGCCCAAGACATGGGTAACTTACACATGTGTGATGGTATGGGGGTGTATTAGTGAACAAGACATGGGTAACTTACACATGTGTGATGGTATGGGGGTGTATTAGTGAACAAGACATGGGTAACTTACACATGTGTGATGGTATGGGGGTGTATTAGTGCCCAAGGCATGGGTAACTTACACATGTGTGATGGTATGGGGGTGTATTAGTGCCCAAGACATGGGTAACTTACACATGTGCGATGGTATGGGGGTGTATTAGTGAACAAGACATGGGTAACTTACACATGTGTGATGGTATGGGGGTGTATTAGTGAACAAGACATGGGTAACTTACACATGTGTGATGGTATGGGGGTGTATTAGTGCCCAAGACATGGGTAACTTACACATGTGTGATGGTATGGGGGTGTATTAGTGCCCAAGACATGGGTAACTTACACATGTGTGATGGTATGGGGGTGTATTAGTGCCCAAGACATGGGTAACTTACACATGTGTGATGGTATGGGGGTGTATTAGTGCCCAAGACATGGGTAACTTACACATGTGTGATGGTATGGGGGTGTGTTAGTGAACAAGACATGGGTAACTTACACATGTGTGATGGTATGGGGGTGTATTAGTGCCCAAGACATGGGTAACTTACACATGTGTGATGGTATGGGGGTGTATTAGTGAACAAGACATGGGTAACTTACACATGTGTGATGGTATGGGGGTGTATTAGTGAACAAGGCATGGGTAACTTACACATGTGTGATGGTATGGGGGTGTATTAGTGAACAAGACATGACTAACTTACACATGTGTGATGGTATGGGGGTGTATTAGTGAACAAGACATGGGTAACTTACACATGTGTGATGGTATGGGGGTGTATTAGTGAACAAGGCATGGGTAACTTACACATGTGTGATGGTATGGGGGTGTATTAGTGAACAAGACATGACTAACTTACACATGTGTGATGGTATGGGGGTGTATTAGTGAACAAGACATGGGTAACTTACACATGTGTGATGGTATGGGGGTGTATTAGTGCCCAAGACATGGGTAACTTACACATGTGTGATGGTATGGGGGTGCATTAGTGAACAAGACATGGGTAACTTACACATGTGTGATGGTATGGGGGTGTATTAGTGCCCAAGACATGGGTAACTTACACATGTGTGATGGTATGGGGGTGTATTAGTGCCCAAGACATGGGTAACTTACACATGTGTGATGGTATGGGGGTGTGTTAGTGAACAAGACATGGGTAACTTACACATGTGTGATGGTATGGGGGTGTATTAGTGCCCAAGACATGGGTAACTTACACATGTGTGATGGTATGGGGGTGTATTAGTGAACAAGACATGGGTAACTTACACATGTGTGATGGTATGGGGGTGTATTAGTGAACAAGGCATGGGTAACTTACACATGTGTGATGGTATGGGGGTGTATTAGTGAACAAGACATGACTAACTTACACATGTGTGATGGTATGGGGGTGTATTAGTGAACAAGACATGGGTAACTTACACATGTGTGATGGTATGGGGGTGTATTAGTGAACAAGGCATGGGTAACTTACACATGTGTGATGGTATGGGGGTGTATTAGTGAACAAGACATGACTAACTTACACATGTGTGATGGTATGGGGGTGTATTAGTGAACAAGACATGGGTAACTTACACATGTGTGATGGTATGGGGGTGTATTAGTGCCCAAGACATGGGTAACTTACACATGTGTGATGGTATGGGGGTGTATTAGTGAACAAGACATGGGTAACTTACACATGTGTGATGGTATGGGGGTGTATTAGTGCCCAAGACATGGGTAACTTACACATGTGTGATGGTATGGGGGTGTATTAGTGAATAAGACATGGGTAACTTACACATGTGTGATGGTATGGGGGTGTATTAGTGCCCAAGACATGGGTAACTTACACATGTGTGATGGTATGGGGGTGTATTAGTGAATAAGACATGGGTAACTTACACATGTGTGATGGTATGGGGGTGTATTAGTGAATAAGACATGGGTAACTTACACATGTGTGATGGTATGGGGGTGTATTAGTGAACAAGACATGGGTAACTTACACATCTGTGAAGGCACCATTAATGCTGAAAGGTACATAGAGCTTTTGGAGCAACATATGTTGTCATCCAAGCAGCGTTATCATTGACGCTCCTGCTTATTTCAGAAAGAAAAGTGTTACAACAGCGTGGCTTTGTAGTAAGAGAGTGCGGGTACTTTCCTGGCCTGCCTGCAGTCCAGACCTGTCTCCCATGGAAAATGTGTGGCGCATTATGAAGCGTAAAATAGGACAGCGGAGACCCCGGACATGCATATATATATATATTTACATATACACACACACACACACACACACACACACACACACACACACATACATACATACATACATACATACATACATACATACATACATACATATATATATATATATATATATATATATATATATATATATATATATATATATATACACATACACACATATACATATATATATATACATGTATCCATCCATTTTTTACCGCTTGTCCCGTTCGGGTTGCAGGAGATGGAGATATATATATATATATATATATATATATATATATATATATATATATATATATATATATATATATATATATATATATATATATATATATATATATATATACAGTATTTCCATATGTATATTCTGACTGATGGATTGTGATTGGGACAGTGTTCCTAACCCACTGCTGGGCCGCCAGAGGGCAGAAAATAATATCTGGAGCTCAAGTCATAGAGAAGTTTTGTAAGAGCAAAAAATATGACTAAAGTGCTGCAACTGTATTTTAATTTGCATTCACATTTAATACATTTTAGCACTGCTTCAATTCATATTTACTTTGTATATTTGGTTAGTATTATTTTTGTAATCAGCCTGACCTTCCAGCCATCCATTTTCAACCGCTTGTCCCTTTCGGTGTGGCGGGGGTGGCTGTAGCCTATCTCACCTGCAGCCTGGCGGAAGGCGGGCTACACCCTGGACAAGTCACCACCTACAACATTGAAACTAAGCCTTGCTAATATATGTGGTGATCAACACCAGCTGTCATGTCATTAGACAAAGTCGTTGAGGTAGAATTATTGAATGCAATTAAAAGCAAGAGTGAGATTGCTAATTAATATATTTTATTATATATTTCTTCTCTCGCTTTGATAACTCTTTTTTTTGGGCAGGTTTGGTTCCAGAACCGAAGGTCCAAAGAGCGACGAATGAAGCAGTTGAGCGCTTTGGGTGCCCGCAGACACGCCTTCTTCAGGGGCCCGAGGAGGATGAGGCCCCTGGGTGGGAGGCTGGAGGACCCGGACATCCTGGGCCCCGCGGCATACGGCTACTACGGAGGTGAGCTCAGGTTCCGGGCCAGGGCCAGGGCCAGTTGGCTCCGCTGCCCGGCCCGGCCTCATGCACTTTAGACGGGGCCTTCACCACCGAGTCCGGTCTTCTGAACGGCTCTTTGAAGTGAGTCAGGAGAGCCCATGGTTTAGGAAGACGCAGATACAATATAACTAAAACTACTACTTTTTCATTTTATTTTGTTCATTTATGTTGACTTCACTTACAGCGTATGTGGTTCATTGCTCTTATGTACACAAACATTTGGTATTTACTTTATCATTTCCTAAAATACTTATTTGAATATTATTTAAACATTCAGTTTATTCTTACTTGTTGTCTGCATTTTTTTATCCAGATTATTAACAAAACTACAAAGTTTTTTAGGTCAGGACATGGCTTTCTCAAACTGTGGCTCCATTTTCCTGCAACGCCAAATAATATCTTGATTAAAATACAGTGTTTTAATTTCCCATATTTAAACACAGTGTTACTGTTCAAATCATGTGTAGTGTTGCAGTGACTACAAACATTATATCTACTTGTGGAATAAAACCTCTAATTTGTTTTTAATGAGCACTTCGGCCGACTACGGTACTTTAGTTTAATGTTGTCATGATGGTGGTACTTAATGAATACTTAGGTCTACTACACTACTGTATTTAATGTTGTCATGATGGTGGTACTTAATGAATACTTAGGTCTACTACACTACTGTATTTAATGTTGTCATGATGGTGGTACTTAATGTTAGGGATGGCGTGGCGCAGTGGGAGAGTGGCCGTGCGCAACCCGAGGGTCACTGGTTCAAATCCCACCTAGAACCAACCTCGTCACGTCCGTTGTGTCCTGAGCAAGACACTTCACCCTTGCTCCTGATGGGTGCTGGTTGGCGCCTTGCATGGCAGCTCCCTCCATCAGTGTGTGAATGTGTGTGTGAATGGGTAAATGTGGAAGTAGTGTCAAAGCGCTTTGAGTACCTTGAAGGTAGAAAAGCGCTATACAAGTACAACCCATTTAATGAATACTTAGGTCTACTACACTACTGTATTTAATGTTGTCATTATGGTGGTACTTAATGAATACTTAGGTCTACTACACTACTGTATTTAATGTTGTCATTATGGTGGTACTTAATGAACACTTAGGTCTACTACACTACTGTATTTAATGTTGTCATGATGGTGGTACTTAATGAATACTTAGGTCTACTAAACTACTGTATGTAATGTTGTCATGATGGTGGTACTTCATGAATACTTAGGTCTACTACACTACTGTCTTTAATGTTGTCATGATGGTGGTACTTAATGAATACTTAGGTCTACTACACTACTGTATTTAATGTTGTCATGATGGTGGTACTTAATGAATACTTAGGTCTACTACACTACTGTATTTAATGTTGTCATGATGGTGGTACTTAATGAATACTAAGGTCTACTAGTATTTAATATTGTCATGACGATGGTACTTAATGAATACTTAGGTAGAAACAAAAAATAAATACAATTATTGCTGATATTTTGGGATAATGTTTCCAGTAATGTTTGTGTAAATGTAAATGATTGTAATCCCCAGTTTCTAAAACACATAGAATAAGAGTAAAAAAAATAAAGACTCCTTTAAAGAAAGGGCTCCATAAATCCCATCTTCACTAAAGTTAGCCTTTGTTGTTTTGTCCTAAAATAGCTAACATTTTGACAGCCATTTGAGATAGCATGTTTCTGTTGGGTGGAGGTGTGGCATGCGACACTCTTGCTGTGACAGCAGGGATTCAAAGGTGCTCTCCCAGGCTGAATGTCACTTCCACAAAAGCAAAAGAAAGAAACAAACAGCATTTAGCAGTTTGACTCCATCACTTGTCACGGCTGAGAGGATCAAAGTGTTTATTCCAATCAGCCGCTTTGTAAACAAACAGGACGGCGGCGTTATGCCGACACTTGGGCTTATCGGGAATATTTACACTTCTTCCCGGAGCTGAGAGGCAAACGTTTACGTCTGCAAGCAACGAGCCAACACCGGATTTGCCTGCTGCTCGCTTTCATGACCAGCAAAGACTTGAAGTCGTCACTGGTGGGCTTTTTTTAACGCTGGCAGTACGACTCCTCGATCATAATAACATTATTCTTTTAACGCTGGCAGTACGACTCCTCGATCATAATAACATTATTCTTTTAACGCTGGCAGCACGACTCCTCGATCATAATAACATTATTCTTTTAACGCTGGCAGTACGACTCCTCGATCATAATAACATTATTCTTTTAACGCTGGCAGTACGACTCCTCGATCATAATAACATTATTCTTTTAACGCTGGCAGCACGACTCCTCGATCATAATATTATTCTTTTAACGCTGGCAGCACGACTCCTCGATCATAATAACATTATTCTTTTAACGCTGGCAGCACGACTCCTCGATCATAATAACATTATTCTTTTAACGCTGGCAGCACGACTCCTCGATCATAATAACATTATTCTTTTAACGCTGGCAGCACGACTCCTCGATCATAATAACATTATTCTTTTAACGCTGGCAGCACGACTCCTCGATCATAATAACATTATTCTTTTAACGCTGGCAGTACGACTCCTCGATCATAATAACATTATTCTTTTCCCGCTGGCAGCACGACTCCTCGATCATAATAACATTATTCTTTTAACGCTGGCAGCACGACTCCTCGATCATAATAACATTATTCTTTTCCCGCTGGCAGCACGACTCCTCGATCATAATAACATTATTCTTTTAACGCTGGCAGCACGACTCCTCGATCATAATAACATTATTCTTTTAACGCTGGCAGCACGACTCCTCGATCATAATAACATTATTCTTTTAACGCTGGCAGTACGACTCCTCGATCATAATAACATTATTCTTTTAACGCTGGCAGCACGACTCCTCGATCATAATAACATTATTCTTTTCCCGCTGGCAGCACGACTCCTCGATCATAATAACATTATTCTTTTAACGCTGGCAGCACGACTCCTCGATCATAATAACATTATTCTTTTAACGCTGGCAGTACGACTCCTCGATCATAATAACATTATTCTTTTCCCGCTGGCAGCACGACTCCTCGATCATAATAACATTATTCTTTTAACGCTGGCAGCACGACTCCTCGATCATAATAACATTATTCTTTTAACGCTGGCAGCACGACTCCTCGATCATAATAACATTATTCTTTTCCCGCTGGCAGCACGACTCCTCGATCATAATAACATTATTCTTTTAACGCTGGCAGCACGACTCCTCAATCATAATAACATTATTCTTTTAACGCTGGCAGCATGACTCCTCGATCATAATAACATTATTCTTTTAACGCTGGCAGTACGACTCCTCGATCATAATAACATTATTCTTTTAACGCTGGCAGCACGACTCCTCGATCATAATAACATTATTCTTTTCCCGCTGGCAGCACGACTCCTCGATCATAATAACATTATTCTTTTAACGCTGGCAGTACGACTCCTCGATCATAATAACATTATTCTTTTAACGCTGGCAGCACGACTCCTCGATCATAATAACATTATTCTTTTAACGCTGGCAGCACGACTCCTCGATCATAATAACATTATTCTTTTAACGCTGGCAGCACGACTCCTCGATCATAATAACATTATTCTTTTAACGCTGGCAGCACGACTCCTCGATCATAATAACATTATTCTTTTAACGCTGGCAGCACGACTCCTCGATCATAATAACATTATTCTTTTAACGCTGGCAGCACGACTCCTCGATCATAATAACATTATTCTTTTAACGCTGGCAGCACGACTCCTCGATCATAATAACATTATTCTTTTCCCGCTGGCAGCACGACTCCTCGATCATAATAACATTATTCTTTTAACGCTGGCAGTACGACTCCTCGATCATAATAACATTATTCTTTTAACGCTGGCAGCACGACTCCTCGATCATAATAACATTATTCTTTTAACGCTGGCAGCACGACTCCTCGATCATAATAACATTATTCTTTTAACGCTGGCAGTACGACTCCTCGATCATAATAACATTATTCTTTTAACGCTGGCAGCACGACTCCTCGATCATAATAACATTATTCTTTTAACGCTGGCAGTACGACTCCTCGATCATAATAACATTATTCTTTTAACGCTGGCAGCACGACTCCTCGATCATAATAACATTATTCTTTTCCCGCTGGCAGCACGACTCCTCGATCATAATAACATTATTCTTTTAACGCTGGCAGCACGACTCCTCGATCATAATAACATTATTCTTTTAACGCTGGCAGTACGACTCCTCGATCATAATAACATTATTCTTTTCCCGCTGGCAGCACGACTCCTCGATCATAATAACATTATTCTTTTAACGCTGGCAGCACGACTCCTCGATCATAATAACATTATTCTTTTAACGCTGGCAGCACGACTCCTCGATCATAATAACATTATTCTTTTCCCGCTGGCAGCACGACTCCTCGATCATAATAACATTATTCTTTTAACGCTGGCAGCACGACTCCTCGATCATAATAACATTATTCTTTTCCCGCTGGCAGCACGACTCCTCGATCATAATAACATTATTCTTTTAACGCGGCAGCACGACTCCTCGATCATAATATTATTCTTTTAACGCTGGCAGCACGACTCCTCAATCATAATAACATTATTCTTTTAACGCTGGCAGCATGACTCCTCGATCATAATAACATTATTCTTTTAACGCTGGCAGTACGACTCCTCGATCATAATAACATTATTCTTTTAACGCTGGCAGCACGACTCCTCGATCATAATAACATTATTCTTTTCCCGCTGGCAGCACGACTCCTCGATCATAATAACATTATTCTTTTAACGCTGGCAGTACGACTCCTCGATCATAATAACATTATTCTTTTAACGCTGGCAGCACGACTCCTCGATCATAATAACATTATTCTTTTAACGCTGGCAGCACGACTCCTCGATCATAATAACATTATTCTTTTAACGCTGGCAGTACGACTCCTCGATCATAATAACATTATTCTTTTAACGCTGGCAGCACGACTCCTCGATCATAATAACATTATTCTTTTAACGCTGGCAGTACGACTCCTCGATCATAATAACATTATTCTTTTAACGCTGGCAGCACGACTCCTCGATCATAATAACATTATTCTTTTAACGCTGGCAGTGCGACTCCTCGATCATAATAACATTATTCTTTTAACGCTGGCAGTACGACTCCTCGATCATAATAACATTATTCTTTTAACGCTGGCAGTACGACTCCTCGATCATAATAACATTATTCTTTTAACGCTGGCAGCACGACTCCTCGATCATAATAACATTATTCTTTTAACGCTGGCAGTACGACTCCTCGATCATTATAACATTATTCTTTTCCCGCTGGCAGCACGACTCCTCGATCATAATAACATTATTCTTTTAACGCTGGCAGCACGACTCCTCGATCATAATAACATTATTCTTTTAACGCTGGCAGCACGACTCCTCGATCATAATAACATTATTCTTTTAACGCTGGCAGCACGACTCCTCGATCATAATAACATTATTCTTTTCCCGCTGGCAGTACGACTCCTCGATCATAATAACATTATTCTTTTAACGCTGGCAGCACGACTCCTCGATCATAATAACATTATTCTTTTAACGCTGGCAGTGCGACTCCTCGATCATAATAACATTATTCTTTTAACGCTGGCAGTGCGACTCCTCGATCATAATAACATTATTCTTTTAACGCTGGCAGTACGACTCCTCGATCATAATAACATTATTCTTTTAACGCTGGCAGCACAACTCCTCGATCATAACATTATTCTTTTAACGCTGGCAGTACGACTCCTCGATCATAATAACATTATTCTTTTAACGCTGGCAGCACGACTCCTCGATCATAATATTATTCTTTTAACGCTGGCAGTACGACTCCTCGATCATAATAACATTATTCTTTTAACGCTGGCAGCACGACTCCTCGATCATAATATTATTCTTTTAACGCTGGCAGCACGACTCCTCGATCATAATAACATTATTCTTTTAACGCTGGCAGCACGACTCCTCGATCATAATAACATTATTCTTTTAACGCTGGCAGTACGACTCCTCGATCATAATAACATTATTCTTTTAACGCTGGCAGCACGACTCCTCGATCATAATAACATTATTCTTTTAACGCTGGCAGTACGACTCCTCGATCATAATAACATTATTCTTTTAACGCTGGCAGTACGACTCCTCGATCATAATAACATTATTCTTTTAACGCTGGCAGCACGACTCCTCGATCATAATATTATTCTTTTAACGCTGGCAGTACGACTCCTCGATCATAATAACATTATTCTTTTAACGCTGGCAGCACGACTCCTCGATCATAATAACATTATTCTTTTAACGCTGGCAGTACGACTCCTCGATCATAATAACATTATTCTTTTAACGCTGGCAGCACGACTCCTCGATCATAATAACATTATTCTTTTAACGCTGGCAGTACGACTCCTCGATCATAATAACATTATTCTTTTAACGCTGGCAGCACGACTCCTCGATCATAATAACATTATTCTTTTAACGCTGGCAGCACGACTCCTCGATCATAATAACATTATTCTTTTAACGCTGGCAGTACGACTCCTCGATCATAATAACATTATTCTTTTAACGCTGGCAGCACGACTCCTCGATCATAATAACATTATTCTTTTAACGCTGGCAGCACGACTCCTCGATCATAATAACATTATTCTTTTAACGCTGGCAGTACGACTCCTCGATCATAATAACATTATTCTTTTAACGCTGGCAGTACGACTCCTCGATCATAATAACATTATTCTTTTAACGCTGGCAGCACGACTCCTCGATCATAATAACATTATTCTTTTAACGCTGGCAGCACGACTCCTCGATCATAATAACATTATTCTTTTAACGCTGGCAGTACGACTCCTCGATCATAATAACATTATTCTTTTAACGCTGGCAGCACGACTCCTCGATCATAATAACATTATTCTTTTAACGCTGGCAGTACGACTCCTCGATCATAATAACATTATTCTTTTAACGCTGGCAGCACGACTCCTCGATCATAATAACATTATTCTTTTAACGCTGGCAGTGCGACTCCTCGATCATAATAACATTATTCTTTTAACGCTGGCAGTACGACTCCTCGATCATAATAACATTATTCTTTTAACGCTGGCAGTACGACTCCTCGATCATAATAACATTATTCTTTTAACGCTGGCAGCACGACTCCTCGATCATAATAACATTATTCTTTTAACGCTGGCAGTACGACTCCTCGATCATAATAACATTATTCTTTTCCCGCTGGCAGCACGACTCCTCGATCATAATAACATTATTCTTTTAACGCTGGCAGCACGACTCCTCGATCATAATAACATTATTCTTTTAACGCTGGCAGCACGACTCCTCGATCATAATAACATTATTCTTTTAACGCTGGCAGCACGACTCCTCGATCATAATAACATTATTCTTTTAACGCTGGCAGCACGACTCCTCGATCATAATAACATTATTCTTTTCCCGCTGGCAGTACGACTCCTCGATCATAATAACATTATTCTTTTAACGCTGGCAGCACGACTCCTCGATCATAATAACATTATTCTTTTAACGCTGGCAGTGCGACTCCTCGATCATAATAACATTATTCTTTTAACGCTGGCAGTGCGACTCCTCGATCATAATAACATTATTCTTTTAACGCTGGCAGTACGACTCCTCGATCATAATAACATTATTCTTTTAACGCTGGCAGCACAACTCCTCGATCATAACATTATTCTTTTAACGCTGGCAGTACGACTCCTCGATCATAATAACATTATTCTTTTAACGCTGGCAGCACGACTCCTCGATCATAATATTATTCTTTTAACGCTGGCAGTACGACTCCTCGATCATAATAACATTATTCTTTTAACGCTGGCAGCACGACTCCTCGATCATAATATTATTCTTTTAACGCTGGCAGCACGACTCCTCGATCATAATAACATTATTCTTTTAACGCTGGCAGCACGACTCCTCGATCATAATAACATTATTCTTTTAACGCTGGCAGTACGACTCCTCGATCATAATAACATTATTCTTTTAACGCTGGCAGCACGACTCCTCGATCATAATAACATTATTCTTTTAACGCTGGCAGTACGACTCCTCGATCATAATAACATTATTCTTTTAACGCTGGCAGTACGACTCCTCGATCATAATAACATTATTCTTTTAACGCTGGCAGTACGACTCCTCGATCATAATAACATTATTCTTTTAACGCTGGCAGCACAACTCCTCGATCATAACATTATTCTTTTAACGCTGGCAGTACGACTCCTCGATCATAATAACATTATTCTTTTAACGCTGGCAGCACGACTCCTCGATCATAATATTATTCTTTTAACGCTGGCAGTACGACTCCTCGATCATAATAACATTATTCTTTTAACGCTGGCAGCACGACTCCTCGATCATAATATTATTCTTTTAACGCTGGCAGCACGACTCCTCGATCATAATAACATTATTCTTTTAACGCTGGCAGCACGACTCCTCGATCATAATAACATTATTCTTTTAACGCTGGCAGCACGACTCCTCGATCATAATAACATTATTCTTTTAACGCTGGCAGTACGACTCCTCGATCATAATAACATTATTCTTTTAACGCTGGCAGCACGACTCCTCGATCATAATAACATTATTCTTTTAACGCTGGCAGCACGACTCCTCGATCATAATAACATTATTCTTTTAACGCTGGCAGCACGACTCCTCGATCATAATAACATTATTCTTTTAACGCTGGCAGTACGACTCCTCGATCATAATAACATTATTCTTTTAACGCTGGCAGTACGACTCCTCGATCATAATAACATTATTCTTTTAACGCTGGCAGCACGACTCCTCGATCATAATATTATTCTTTTAACGCTGGCAGTACGACTCCTCGATCATAATAACATTATTCTTTTAACGCTGGCAGCACGACTCCTCGATCATAATAACATTATTCTTTTAACGCTGGCAGTACGACTCCTCGATCATAATAACATTATTCTTTTAACGCTGGCAGCACGACTCCTCGATCATAATAACATTATTCTTTTAACGCTGGCAGTACGACTCCTCGATCATAATAACATTATTCTTTTAACGCTGGCAGCACGACTCCTCGATCATAATAACATTATTCTTTTAACGCTGGCAGCACGACTCCTCGATCATAATAACATTATTCTTTTAACGCTGGCAGTACGACTCCTCGATCATAATAACATTATTCTTTTAACGCTGGCAGCATGACTCCTCGATCATAATAACATTATTCTTTTAACGCTGGCAGCACGACTCCTCGATCATAATAACATTATTCTTTTAACGCTGGCAGCACGACTCCTCGATCATAATAACATTATTCTTTTAACGCTGGCAGCACGACTCCTCGATCATAATAACATTATTCTTTTAACGCTGGCAGTACGACTCCTCGATCATAATAACATTATTCTTTTAACGCTGGCAGCACAACTCCTCGATCATAATAACATTATTCTTTTAACGCTGGCAGCACGACTCCTCGATCATAATAACATTATTCTTTTAACGCTGGCAGCACGACTCCTCGATCATAATAACATTATTCTTTTAACGCTGGCAGTACGACTCCTCGATCATAATAACATTATTCTTTTAACGCTGGCAGTACGACTCCTCGATCATAATAACATTATTCTTTTAACGCTGGCAGCACGACTCCTCGATCATAATAACATTATTCTTTTAACGCTGGCAGCACGACTCCTCGATCATAATAACATTATTCTTTTCCCGCTGGCAGCACGACTCCTCGATCATAATAACATTATTCTTTTCCCGCTGGCAGCACGACTCCTCGATCATAATAACATTATTCTTTTCCCGCTGGCAGCACGACTCCTCGATCATAATAACATTATTCTTTTCCCGCTGGCAGCACGACTCCTCGATCACGCAACTCACGCTCGCCGTTTAAAACAACCTTTTGTATCCCGTCAGTCTAACATACCTTTTTCTTAACACCATTTTGTGGTGGATGAGTCAACTTCAAGTCCTCAAGGAGTTTGGTAAATATCGCAGAAAGTTAAGACTTTAACAAACTCAACGTCCGTGTCTTCGTTTGATTGATTGATTGAAACTTTTATTAGTAGATTGCACAGTACAGTACATATTCCGTACAATTGAGCACTAAATGGTAACACCCCAATAAGTTTTTCAACTTCTTTAAGTCGGGGTCCACCTTCATCAATTCATGGTCGTGAACATAGATCGACATTTAAAGGTGTTATATGTAGTCATGTGGCCAGAATTGGTACTGCAGTCAGGGTCAAACTCTCTGGTCCCCTCACACTCTCCATAACTGAGGTTCTTATATAACATTCAGTATTTGATGTGGCACTTTCATGGCAAGCCAAGGCCAACAGTAAGATGACATTTGGTTCAGCATAGCCCCATGTTGCATCCAACCTGGCACACTGCATTCTCTTCCATGTCTGCACGTCACCATCTTGCAGTGCAGAGTTCTGTGAGACAACCCACGTTACACAACAATCATATAGCCAACTAGCATGTCAAAACACACGTCATGCATGATGTTGTGCCAGGCAAACACCACCCCATACATGCCTGATGCACACACACTACCACAAACACCACCCCATACATGCCTGATGCACACACACTACCACAAACACCACCCCATACGTGCCTGATGCACACACACTACCACAAACACCACCCCATACGTGCCTGATGCACACACACTACCACAAACACCACCCCATACGTGCCTGATGCACACACACTACCACAAACACCACCCATACGTGCCTGATGCACACACACTACCACAAACACCACCCATACGTGCCTGATGCACACACACTACCACAAACACCACCCCATACGTGCCTGATGCACACACACTACCACAAACACCACCCCATACGTGCCTGATGCACACACACTACCACAAACACCACCCATACGTGCCTGATGCACACACACTACCACAAACACCACCCATACGTGCCTGATGCACACACACTACCACAAACACCACCCATACGTGCCTGATGCACACACACTACCACAAACACCACCCCATACGTGCCTGATGCACACACACTACCACAAACACCACCCATACGTGCCTGATGCACACACACTACCACAAACACCACCCATACGTGCCTGATGCACACACACTACCACAAACACCACCCATACGTGCCTGATGCACACACACTACCACAAACACCACCCATACGTGCCTGATGCACACACACTACCACAAACACCACCCCATACGTGCCTGATGCACACACACTACCACAAACACCACCCCATACGTGCCTGATGCACACACACTACCACAAACACCACCCCATACGTGCCTGATGCACACACACTACCACAAACACCACCCATACATGCCTGATGCACACACACTACCACAAACACCACCCCATACGTGCCTGATGCACACACACTACCACAAACACCACCCCATACGTGCCTGATGCACACACACTACCACAAACACCACCCATACGTGCCTGATGCACACACACTACCACAAACACCACCCCATACGTGCCTGATGCACACACACTACCACAAACACCACCCCATACGTGCCTGATGCACACACACTACCACAAACACCACCCATACGTGCCTGATGCACACACACTACCACAAACACCACCCCATACGTGCCTGATGCACACACACTACCACAAACACCACCCATACGTGCCTGATGCACACACACTACCACAAACACCACCCCATACGTGCCTGATGCACACACACTACCACAAACACCACCCCATACGTGCCTGATGCACACACACTACCACAAACACCACCCCATACGTGCCTGATGCACACACACTACCACAAACACCACCCATACGTGCCTGATGCACACACACTACCACAAACACCACCCCATACGTGCCTGATGCACACACACTACCACAAACACCACCCATACGTGCCTGATGCACACACACTACCACAAACACCACCCCATACATGCCTGATGCACACACACTACCACAAACACCACCCCATACGTGCCTGATGCACACACACTACCACAAACACCACCCCATACGTGCCTGATGCACACACACTACCACAAACACCACCCCATACGTGCCTGATGCACACACACTACCACAAACACCACCCATACATGCCTGATGCACACACACTACCACAAACACCACCCCATACATGCCTGATGCACACACACTACCACAAACACCACCCCATACGTGCCTGATGCACACACACTACCACAAACACCACCCCATACGTGCCTGATGCACACACACTACCACAAACACCACCCATACATGCCTGATGCACACACACTACCACAAACTGCAATTAGCCGTGCTAATGTTGGACGCCATTTCCTCAGCGTAAGTAGGCACTGACTACTAGTAACCAGAACGATGACTAATATTAACCAGAACGATGACTAATAGTAACCAGAACGATGACTAATAGTAACCAGAACGATGACTAATAGTAACCAGAACGATGACTAATATTAACCACAACGATGACTAATAGTAACCAGAACGATGACTAATAGTAACCAGAACGATGACTAATAATAACCAGAACGATGACTAATATTAACCAGAACGATGACTATTAGTAACCAGAACGATGACTAATAGTAACCAGAACGGTGACTAATAGTAACCAGAACGGTGACTAATAGTAACCAGAACGATGACTATTAGTAACCAGAACGATGACTATTAGTAACCAGAACGATGACTATTAGTAACCAGAACGATGACTAATAGTAACCAGAACGATGACTAATAGTAACCAGAACGATGACTATTAGTAACCAGAACGATGACTATTAGTAACCAGAACGATGACTAATAGTAACCAGAACGATGACTAATAGTAACCAGAACGATGACTAATAGTAACCAGAACGATGACTATTAGTAACCAGAACGATGACTAATAGTAACCAGAACGATGACTATTAGTAACCAGAACGATGACTATTGGTAACCAGAACGATGACTAATAGTAACCAGAACGATGACTATTAGTAACCAGAACGATGACTAATAGTAACCAGAACGATGACTAATAGTAACCAGAACGATGACTAATAGTAACCAGAACGATGACTATTAGTAACCAGAACGATGACTAATAGTAACCAGAACGATGACTAATAGTAACCAGAACGATGACTATTAGTAACCAGAACGATGACTAATATTAACCAGAACGATGACTAATAGTAACCAGAACGATGACTAATAGTAACCAGAACGATGACTAATAGTAACCAGAACGATGACTAATATTAACCACAACGATGACTAATAGTAACCAGAACGATGACTAATAGTAACCAGAACGATGACTAATAGTAACCAGAACGATGACTAATAGTAACCAGAACGATGACTAATATTAACCAGAACGATGACTATTAGTAACCAGAACGATGACTAATAGTAACCAGAACGGTGACTAATAGTAACCAGAACGGTGACTAATAGTAACCAGAACGATGACTATTAGTAACCAGAACGATGACTATTAGTAACCAGAACGATGACTATTAGTAACCAGAACGATGACTAATAGTAACCAGAACGATGACTAATAGTAACCAGAACGATGACTATTAGTAACCAGAACGATGACTATTAGTAACCAGAACGATGACTAATAGTAACCAGAACGATGACTAATAGTAACCAGAACGATGACTAATAGTAACCAGAACGATGACTATTAGTAACCAGAACGATGACTAATAGTAACCAGAACGATGACTATTAGTAACCAGAACGATGACTATTGGTAACCAGAACGATGACTAATAGTAACCAGAACGATGACTAATAGTAACCAGAACGATGACTAATAGTAACCAGAACGATGACTAATAGTAACCAGAACGATGACTAATAGTAACCAGAACGATGACTATTAGTAACCAGAACGATGACTATTAGTAACCAGAACGATGACTAATAGTAACCAGAACGATGACTAATAGTAACCAGAACGATGACTAATAGTAACCAGAACGATGACTAATAGTAACCAGAACGATGACTAATAGTAACCAGAACGATGACTAATAGTAACCAGAACGATGACTAATAGTAACCAGAACGATGACTATTAGTAACCAGAACGATGACTAATAGTAACCAGAACGATGACTATTAGTAACCAGAACGATGACTATTGGTAACCAGAACGATGACTAATAGTAACCAGAACGATGACTAATAGTAACCAGAACGATGACTAATAGTAACCAGAACGATGACTAATAGTAACCAGAACGATGACTATTAGTAACCAGAACGATGACTATTAGTAACCAGAACGATGACTAATAGTAACCAGAACGATGACTAATAGTAACCAGAACGATGACTATTAGTAACCAGAACGATGACTATTAGTAACCAGAACGATGACTAATAGTAACCAGAACGATGACTAATAGTAACCAGAACGATGACTAACAGTAACCAGAACGATGACTAACAGTAACCAGAACGATGACTATTAGTAACCAGAACGATGACTAATAGTAACCAGAACGATGACTAATAGTAACCAGAACGATGACTATTAGTAACCAGAACGATGACTATTAGTAACCAGAACGATGACTAATAGTAACCAGAACGATGACTATTAGTAACCAGAACGATGACTAATAGTAACCAGAACGATGACTAATAGTAACCAGAACGATGACTAATAGTAACCAGAACGATGACTATTAGTAACCAGAACGATGACTAATAGTAACCAGAACGATGACTAATAGTAACCAGAACGATGACTAATAGTAACCAGAACGATGACTAATAGTAACCAGAACGATGACTAATAGTAACCAGAACGATGACTAATAGTAACCAGAACGAAGACTAATAGTAACCAGAACGATCGTGTATTTTGTGATAAAGCATGAAAGTTGGTACACTTTCGGCCAAAGTCATTCTCAAAAGATTTGGATCTGGAGCCACCATGAGTGTTCAAAATGGCGCCCATGGCAGCCATCTTTCAAAATGGCTGTCAGTAAGAAGTGTTGGCTTATGAATGATGGATATAATATATATATATATATATATAATTTGATGTTTCAGACTTATTTACCATACATAGTACTTGGTAAATGTCTTTTGGATCATCTAAATGTGTCATTAAATATTCAAGATGTCTGATATGTGTGATCTCGCTGTCAAACCAGTATTATTTTTTATTTCCTTTTCTTTGTGCAGAATTCCAATTTGGAACTTTACAATTGGCCAGAATCTTCCGTCCAACTCAGAAATGGTGACCACAATAGTCAGGCTTGATGACCACTGGTCACCTACAACAAGATGGCAGCCATATTTCTGAAACTAAATCTATGATTTCAAGTACACTATCATCTATTTTATTGTAATTGAAATGTTACCCAATGGCAAAAATAAATAAATACACAATAGAGTGGATGTTGAAGCCCACCCAGGGCACACTGGTGACACCACTGCTGTGAAACTCAGCATGGGGTTCAGTGCCAGCTAAGGTCTCACAATCCCTGACTAGAGATGGCATGGGCCAGCATACCAAGGAAGAGTACCAGGGGTTAGATAATGCAACTGAGCTCATTGAAAACAAGAGAACTGCAGGTGATTCATTGGATACCTCTTGGACTGCCTTCCATGCTAGCCGCCAGGCACCAGGAGTTCGTGCCACTCGTTCCACTGTTCTTCTTCAGGAAAGTGCTCCTACTGTGGCTATGATCAAGCATTCACTTGATGTCATAAGTAAATCGGTGGAACACTTGAAACCTGGCCAGAGTTCAGTCCTCACATTTGACCAACCATTATATGCCCTGGCAAAACAAATCCAGTTTAAATGGCCAGAGAAGTATGGGGAAGATAAACTGGTGGTAATGTTTGGTGGACTACATATTAAGATGGCAGCTCTGAAGATGTTGGGGAACTGGCTGCAAGGAAGCGGTCGGGTTGAAGCTCTAGTGCATGCTGACATCTCATGTCCAGGCACAGCTGACTCCTTCCTCAAAGCAGACCATGTATCACCCACCATTTACCATCAATTGATGTTGAAAAACTTATTGGGTTGTTACCATTTAGTGGTCAACTGTACGGAATATGTACTGTACTGTGCAATCTACTAATAAAAGTATCAATCAATCAATCAAAACCAGGAGAGCCCATCAAATTACAGCAGCAGCTCTGAATGTTCTGCAACACCGAGCTTATGACAACTATTGTGAAACTCAAACAGTTCAAGTTCCTCTAGCTTTTGAAGTTTGGTGCAGCCAGAGAGCAGAAAACATCCCACAATTTCAATTCTGGTCTATTGTTCTTGAGCTAGAGCTACTTGTCCTAGTATTTGTGCGATCCTTGCGAGAGGCATCTTTCTCCATGTACCTTGATGCATTAACAGAACTGGTTTTATGCAATGGATCACACACATTATGCAAGATGGATTCCAGTTGATCTGAGAGACATGGCTGAACTACCAAGGACACACCCTAACATAGCTCAGGCATTCAAGGCAGGCAAATTCACTGTCCAGAAGACCAAACATGTGTTCTCCTCTATGGCCATTGACCAGGCCCATGAGCAGATGAATGCTTGCATTAAAGGAGATGGTGGTGCTGTGGGCCTTACTGACAACCCATCTGCACTATGGCGAGGGATGCTAGCAGGACATACTTTGGGAATGGTGCCATTACCGAGGGCAGTAGGTCAGCAAGAGTTGTCGTTGTGGCCGTATTAATGTTGCGGCTGCTATGGCAATTATTATTATTAGTTTGACCAACATGAGTCTGAACCTCGAACTTTATAAAGGTAATGATCAGACATTACTTTAGTATATGGAAGTATCATAACTTTGGAAACGGTTATACCCCTGACAAGCACTAGGTCTATCGTATTACCGTTGCAATGCGTGGGTTCTTTTATTATTTGTATAAGACCACAGTTATCAATTATAGTCTGGAGCGCCACGCACGGTGGGTCCGATGGGGTATTCATATGGATATTAAAATCCCCCATTATAATTATATTATCGGCGTGTGTCCTTAGATCAGCAACAAACTCTGAGAATTCATTGATAAAGTCAGAAAAGGGCCCTGGGGGGCGATAGATAACAGCAAGATGTAGCGGCAGCGGTGTGACAGACCTCATAGAAAGCACCTCAAACGATTTGTATTTATTATTTATGTTAGGAGTAAGGTTAAAGCATCTATGGTGTTTTTTGTTTTTTTACAGTGCCTTACTGTAAATAAGAAAAACTGTGCTACTGCTGTTTTTACAGTAAAATTCTGACGACCTGGCTGGCAGTTTTTTTTACTGTAAAATGTAAAAAAAAAGAATTTACATACCTGAAGGGAGTGCATACATGGATCTGGAGGACACACACACACACTAATGACAGTACCCTTGCCCCCCCATCCCCAGAGTACATTGAGACTACCACACACACACACACACACACACACACACACACACACACACTAATAACAGTACCCTGGCCCCTTTACCCCCCAGAGTACAATGAGACTACCACACACACACACAATAATGGCAGTACCCTTGTCCCCCCCCCGAGTACAACGAAACTACCACACACACACACACACACACACACACACACACACACACACACACACACACACACACACACACACAATAACTGAGATCCTTGTGCCCCCCCCAGAGTACCAAGGAGACTACTACGGACCGGCCAGCAACTACGACTTCTTTCCCCACGGCCCCCCCTCCTCGCAGGCCCAATCCCCGGCCGAGTCGCCCTACATCCTGGGGGCCGGCCCCATGGAGGCCTCAGACGACCAAAGGTTCACGGACATGATCTCCCAAGCCGAGACCCCCAGCCCCGAACCGGGCTCCCTGCAGTCCGGGCCGGGCGAGGCGTACGGGGGCGGGCCCAGCCCCCCTTTCAACTCCAGCTACAGCGCCCCCATGTCCCACCAAGGCTCCGAGATTGGGGAAGCGGCGGCTTGGTAGACCGAGGACCACCACGCCATGTCCCACCAAGGCTACGAGATGGGGGAAGCGGCAGCCTGGTAGACCGAGGACCACCACGCCATGTCCCACCAAGGCTCCGAGATTGGGGAAGCGGCGGCTTGGTAGACCGAGGACCACCACGCCATGTCCCACCAAGGCTACGAGATGGGGGAAGCAGCAGCCTGGTAGACCGAGGACCACCACGCCATGTCCCACCAAGGCTACGAGATGGGGGAAGCGGCGGCCTGGTAGACCGAGGACCACCACGCCATGTCCCACCAAGGCTACGAGATGGGGGAAGCGGCAGCCTGGTAGACCGAGGACCACCACGCCATGTCCCACCAAGGCTACGAGATGGGGGAAGCGGCGGCCTGGTAGACCGAGGACCACCATGCCATGTCCCACCACATGGAGGAGGTGGCGGCCTGGTAGACCGAGGACCACCATGCCATGTCCCACCACATGGGGGAAGCGGCGGCCTGGTAGACCGAGGACCACCATGCCATGTCCCACCACATGGAGGAGGTGGCGGCCTGGTAGACCGAGGACCACCACACAAGACAGAACTGGAATTATTTCACTCCAAAAAAAAAAAGATGAATTGTTTCCATTTAGCACATTTCAACTCAAATTTGACACCAAAGGGACTTTTTCTTTATTTGAAAAAAAAAAGAAAGGCTGGGGGCCAAATTTCACTTTTTGTGTTTGCTCTCTGCTTCTTCCGCCTCAAAGCGGAAGGAATACTCTAGAATATTGTGATTGCAAGGGGGCATGTGTACCTTGATTGGCACACTTCATGTGGGGGGGGGGGGGGGGGGGGGTGTAGTTGTGACCTTCCCTTTTGTCAGGGGCCCTTTTTCAAAAGACATCTTTTCATGGAAATCATTTCCAAAGCCATAATGGAGAATCTCCTTGAACAGCTGAGGTCTGCCGCCTCTTAAAGGGGCCGAACAAAAGGAGGGGGCCACGCAACATCTGTGGAGGGACCCCCCCCCACACACACACACACACACTCTTCCTGGGACTGAGGGCACCCAGGACACCGTCGCCACCTGGCGGCTGAAAGTGTCATTGCCACACAACAATGTCCTGGACTCTAAACTATTCTGTGTGCGTGTGTGCGTGCGTGCGTGCGTGCGTGCGTGTGTGTGTGTGTACGTGTGTGTGTGTGTGCGTGAGTGAGTGAGTGTGTGTGTACGTGTGTGTGTGTGTGTGTGTGTGTGTACGTGCGCGTGAGTGAGTGAGTGTGTGTGTACGTGTGTGTGTGTGTGTGTGTGTGTGTGTGTGTGTATATGTGCGTGCGACTGGCTTGTCCACTTTGTTTGTAAATAGTCTGCTAATAAAAGTGTCTCTTCCAACTTGATGGAGCATTTTGGATGATTTGGAAAGCTTTTGTGGCGCGAAAGTCAAGCCAGACGTGAGACTTACCTTTCACCTGACTTACCTTTCACCTGACTTACCTTTCACCTGACTTACCTTTCACCTGGCTTACCTTTCACCTGACTTACCTTTCACCTGACTTACCTTTCACCTGACTTACCTTTCACTTGACTTACCTTTCACCTGACTTACCTTTCACCTGACTTACCTTTCACCTGGCTTACCTTTCACCTGACTTACCTTTCACCTGGCTTACCTTTCACCTGACTTACCTTTCACCTGACTTACCTTTCACCTGACTTACCTTTCACTTGACTTACCTTTCACCTGACTTACCTTTCACCTGACTTACCTTTCACCTGGCTTACCTTTCACCTGACTTACCTTTCACCTGGCTTACCTTTCACCTGACTTACCTTTCACCTGACTTACCTTTCACCTGACTTACCTTGCACCTGACTTACCTTTCACCTGACTTACCTTTCACCTGGCTTACCTTTCACCTGACCTACCTTTCACCTGACTTACCTTTCACCTGACTTACCTTTCACCTGGCTTACCTTTCACCTGACTTACCTTTCACCTGACTTACCTTTCCCCTGACTTACCTTGCACCTGACTTACCTTTCACCTGACTTACCTTTCACCTGACTTACCTTTCCCCTGACTTACCTTTCACCTGACTTACCTTTCACCTGACTTACCTTTCACCTGACCTACCCTCACAGCAAACTATTTAGACAATTTAGACGTGAGACTTACATTTCTCCTCACAGCAAACTATTTAGTCAATAAATACATTTAAGGAATAATAGTCTACTTTATTAAAAAGATTTACAGGCACCTTTGACTCAGATGTTTTTTATTTGAGGTTTTCACACCAAAATGTGTGATATTTAATTTCAATAAAACATGACACATGATTTGATGGAATTATTTATTAAATAAATACATTTGATTGTAATATTTTAGTGTTTTTTTGCACCGACATTGGTGACATTTAATTCCAATACAATAGTAGATATGATTTCATGGAATGATCTATTAAATGAATATTTACATAAATTGTGATATTTCTTGTGTTGTTTTAGGTTTCGACACCAAAATGTGTGACGTATAATTTCCATAAAACATTACGAATATGATTTAATGAAAGTATTAATGAAAAAAATGCATTTAAATTGGACGATATAGTGTAATATGTTTTAGGTTTCCACAATACAATACAATATCACATTTAATTTAATGGAAATATTTATTGAAACTAAATACATTTAAATTCATATTTTTTGTATGTTTTTAGGTGTACACACCAAAACAAATGGTGATGTTTAATTTCAATATAAGTTTGTATATGATTCAAGGGAATTATTTATTAAATAATGACATTTACATTTTAATATTTTAATGTATCTTTTTAGGTTTTTACACCAACATATGTGTTGTTTGATTTCAATATTATATTAAAAGATATTTGATGAAAGGATTTATTAAATGAATACATTTAAATTATAATATTTAAGTATACTGATACTGTTTTGGTGCCTCTTTTTTAGGATTCAAACAAAATATATAATAATTTGAATACAGTAGTATTACATATAATTTGTTTAAATTTACTGAATGTATACATTTAAATTTCATTACTTTAGTATATTAAAATCGTTTGATTCATCTTTTTTGAACTTTGAAAAATGTCTCCCAACAAAATATGTAATAATTTCAGTACAAGATGAATACATATTTTTGGATGAAACTATAAATTGCATAAACACATTTACAGTATATTTTAGTATATTAAAAGCCGTTTTGATGCATCTTTGTAGCTTGTCTAAATGATGTCATATTCTCAGTGCAACATTCTTGCATAATTGATTGAAATGGTTGACTAAATACATACATTTCAAATATAATATTTTAGTTTATCCAAACTGTTTTGATGCCTCTTTTTTAAGTTGTAAAGCAAGTATTAAAACAAAAATGTTCAATAGAAATATTTCACATTGACTTTCAAAGTATTTAGTCAAAAAATACATTGAATGAATAACATTCTAGTTTATTAAAACCAATTTCAGGCACCTTTTATGCATTTTAAATGAATATCAATATTACATAGACTTAATATTTAAATGACTTATTCTTTTTTTAATCATTCAGTATATAATATTTTAACCATATCTAAAACACTGAGGCATTTTTATTTTTTGTTCATCTTTGACACCAACATGAATTACTTTTCAAAAAAATGTTATTACATATCATTTTTAGCAAATAACTTCATAAATAAATGAATGTATTGATAATGTCCTAATGCATAAAAAACATTTTGAGGCACATTTTATTTTTTGTTTTTGTGTGTAAGTTTTTCAATCCAATTTAATCCAATTCCTACCGCTTGTCCCTTTCAGGGTGGCATGGGTGCTAGAGCCTCTCTCAGCTGTTGAACTGAATTATTTGTAGAATAAATACATTTAATATAGGATATCTTATTTCATTAAAACCATTTTGAGAACATTTTGAAAGGTTTTTACAGCAACAATGTTATAATTATTATACACAACTGAATACAAATGATGGATTGAATGCATAATATTTTTGATTCAAAGCAAATCCAGGCACGTTTTGAAGTCTTCACCAAAATATGAAATGCAATTAGTACAGTTTCATACACAATACAATTGGTACAGTTTCATACACAATACAATTGGTACAGTTTCATACACAATACAATTAGTACAGTTTCATACACAATACAATTAGTACAGTTTCATACACAATACAATTAGTACAGTTTCATACAAAATACAAATAGTACAGTTTCATACACAGTACAAATAGTACAGTTTCATACACAATACAATTAGTACAGTTTCATACACAATACAATTGGTACAGTTTCATACACAATACAATTAGTACAGTTTCATACACAATACAATTAGTACAGTTTCATACAAAATACAATTAGTACAGTTTCATACACAATACAATTAGTACAGTTTCATACAAAATACAATTAGTACAGTTTCATACACAATACAATTAGTACAGTTTCATACACAATACAATTAGTACAGTTTCATACAAAATACAATTAGTACAGTTTCATACACAATACAATTAGTACAGTTTCATACACAATACAATTAGTACAGTTTCATACAAAATACAATTAGTACAGTTTCATACACAATACAATTAGTACAGTTTCATACAAAATACAATTAGTACAGTTTCATACACAATACAATTAGTACAGTTTCATACAAAATACAATTAGTACAGTTTCATACAAAATACAATTAGTACAGTTTCATACACAATACAATTAGTACAGTTTCATACACAATACAATTAGTACAGTTTCATACACAATACAATTGGTAGTTTCATACACAATACAATTAGTACAGTTTCACACACAATACAATTAGTACAGTTTCATACACAATACAATTAGTACAGTTTCATACACAATACAATTAGTACAGTTTCATACACAATACAATTAGTACAGTTTCATACACAATACAATTAGTACAGTTTCATACACAATACAATTAGTACAGTTTCATACACAATACAATTAGTACAGTTTCATACACAATACAATTGGTAGAGTTTCATACACAATACAATTAGTACAGTTTCATACACAATACAATTAGTACAGTTTCATACACAATACAATTAGTACAGTTTCATACACAATACAATTAGTACAGTTTCATACACAATACAATTAGTACAGTTTCATACACAATACAATTAGTACAGTTTCATACACAATACAATTAGTACAGTTTCATACACAATACAATTGGTAGAGTTTCATACACAATACAATTAGTACAGTTTCATACAAAATACAATTAGTACAGTTTCATACACAATACAATTAGTACAGTTTCATACACAATACAATTAGTACAGTTTCATACAAAATACAATTAGTACAGTTTCATACACAATACAATTAGTACAGTTTCATACAAAATACAATTAGTACAGTTTCATACACAATACAATTAGTACAGTTTCATACAAAATACATTTCATTTATTCAAACCACTTTGAAATCCCGTTCATTTATTATTGGGTTTCTTTTTGCCCCACAATGGGGACGGCGTGGCAAAGTTGGTGGAGTGGCTGTGCTAGCAACCTGAGGGTTCCTGGTTCAATCCCCACCTTCCACCAACCACGTCACGTCCGTTGTGTCCTTGAGCAAGACACTTCACCCTTGCTCCTGATGGGTGCTGGTTAGCTCCCGCCATCAGTGTGTGAATGTGGAAATAGTGTCAAAGCGCTGTGGGCTCCTTAAAAAGGGCCAGAAAAGTGCTGTACAAGTACAAACATTTACAAAATGCAAGAGAATCATGTTTGATTCAAACCAAAAAATGAGCGTTCAAGTATTGAATTCACATAATGAGAGATATTGATCAGATTTTGCATCTATTCAGTTCTGCTTAAGGGCCCCAATATTAGAATATAAGACAAGTTGTGACCCTTGCCCCCCCTCCCCTTCTTCATGCTGCCCCTCCCCCTTGCCGTGGTCCAGGTGGGTGGACGCCGACGCATTTTCCACCTGACCGCTTTTAATGTGACGACTAATGTGAGAGGAGATGGAAAGATGTGTGTGTGCGCGCATGTGTGTGTGTCTGAACACACACTCACACACACACACACACACACACACACACACACACACACACACACACACACACACACACACACACACACGCCAGCAGCACGGTGGAAGTCATCTCCAGGAGGCCATTCCCAACTTTATAGAGGTCCTTGACCCCCAAAATTGGGGTTTTGGTTCTTTCCAGAAAGTTCAAATGAAATTGTGTTGCTGACACAATCGATGATGAAACACAAAACAAGCTTCCAAGTTGTTGAAAATCCAAAACACTATGCTGCTTTTTACTTTCCAAACAGGGTTCATTGAGTCTGTTCCAATGTGACAAAGTCTGGCCTTTATGAAGTGGACATCTGGGAATGTAGATGCAGATGTTCAGCTCACGTGCGACACAATGTGTCAAATGTTCAGCTCACGTGCGACACAATGTGTCAAATGTTCAGCTCACGTGCGACACAATGTGTCAAATGTTCAGCTCACGTGCGACACAATGTGTCAAATGTTCAGCTCACGTGCGACACAATGTGTCAAATGTTCAGCTCACGTGCGACACAATGTGTCAAATGTTCAGCTCACGTGCGACACAATGTGTCAAATGTTCAGCTCACGTGCGACACAATGTGTCAAATGTTCAGCTCACGTGCGACACAACGTGTCAAATGTTCAGCTCACGTGCGACACAATGTGTCAAATGTTCAGCTCACGTGCGACACAATGTGTCAAATGTTCAGCTCACGTGCGACACAATGTGTCAAATGTTCAGCTCACGTGCGACACAATGTGTCAAATGTTCAGCTCACGTGCGACACAATGTGTCAAATGTTCAGCTCACGTGCGACACAATGTGTCAAATGTTCAGCTCACGTGCGACACAGTGTCAAATGTTCAGCTCACGTGCGACACAATGTGTCAAATGTTCAGCTCGCGTGCGACACAATGTGTCAAATGTTCAGCTCACGTGCGACACAATGTGTCAAATGTTCAGCTCACGTGCGACACAATGTGTCAAATGTTCAGCTCACGTGCGACACAGTGTCAAATGTTCAGCTCACGTGCGACACAATGTGTCAAATGTTCAGCTCACGTGCGACACAATGTGTCAAATGTTCAGCTCACGTGCGACACAATGTGTCAAATGTTCAGCTCACGCGCGACACAATGTGTCAAATGTTCAGCTCACGTGCGACACAATGTGTCAAATGTTCAGCTCACGTGCGACACAATGTGTCAAATGTTCAGCTCACGTGCGACACAACGTGTCAAATGTTCAGCTCACGTGCGACACAATGTGTCAAATGTTCAGCTCACGTGCGACACAATGTGTCAAATGTTCAGCTCACGTGCGACACAATGTGTCAAATGTTCAGCTCACGTGTGACACAATGTGTCAAATGTTCAGCTCACGTGCGACACAATGTGTCAAATGTTCAGCTCACGTGCGACACAACGTGTCAAATGTTCAGCTCACGTGCGACACAATGTGTCAAATGTTCAGCTCACGTGCGACACAATGTGTCAAATGTTCAGCTCACGTGCGACACAACGTGTCAAATGTTCAGCTCACGTGCGACACAATGTGTCAAATGTTCAGCTCACGTGCGACACAACGTGTCAAATGTTCAGCTCACGTGCGACACAATGTGTCAAATGTTCAGCTCACGTGCGACACAACGTGTCAAATGTTCAGCTCACGTGCGACACAATGTGTCAAATGTTCAGCTCACGTGCGACACAATGTGTCAAATGTTCAGCTCACGTGCGACACAACGTGTCAAATGTTCAGCTCACGTGCGACACAATGTGTCAAATGTTCAGCTCACGTGCGACACAATGTGTCAAATGTTCAGCTCACGTGCGACACAACGTGTCAAATGTTCAGCTCACGTGCGACACAATGTGTCAAATGTTCAGCTCACGTGCGACACAATGTGTCAAATGTTCAGCTCACGTGCGACACAACGTGTCAAATGTTCAGCTCACGTGCGACACAATGTGTCAAATGTTCAGCTCACGTGCGACACAATGTGTCAAATGTTCAGCTCACGTGCGACACAACGTGTCAAATGTTCAGCTCACGTGCGACACAATGTGTCAAATGTTCAGCTCACGTGCGACACAATGTGTCAAATGTTCAGCTCACGTGCGACACAATGTGTCAAATGTTCAGCTCACGTGCGACACAATGTGTCAAATGTTCAGCTCACGTGCGACACAATGTGTCAAATGTTCAGCTCACGTGCGACACAATGTGTCAAATGTTCAGCTCACGTGCGACACAACGTGTCAAATGTTCAGCTCACGTGCGACACAATGTGTCAAATGTTCAGCTCACGTGCGACACAATGTGTCAAATGTTCAGCTCACGTGCGACACAACGTGTCAAATGTTCAGCTCACGTGCGACACAATGTGTCAAATGTTCAGCTCACGTGCGACACAACGTGTCAAATGTTCAGCTCACGTGCGACACAACGTGTCAAATGTTCAGCTCACGTGCGACACAATGTGTCAAATGTTCAGCTCACGTGCGACACAACGTGTCAAATGTTCAGCTCACGTGCGACACAATGTGTCAAATGTTCAGCTCACGTGCGACACAATGTGTCAAATGTTCAGCTCACGTGCGACACAACGTGTCAAATGTTCAGCTCACGTGCGACACAATGTGTCAAATGTTCAGCTCACGTGCGACACAACGTGTCAAATGTTCAGCTAACGTGCGACACAACGTGTCAAATGTTCAGCTCACGTGCGACACAACGTGTCAAATGTTCAGCTCACGTGCGACACAATGTGTCAAATGTTCAGCTCACGTGCGACACAACGTGTCAAATGTTCAGCTCACGTGCGACACAATGTGTCAAATGTTCAGCTCACGTGCGACACAACGTGTCAAATGTTCAGCTCACGTGCGACACAATGTGTCAAATGTTCAGCTCACGTGCGACACAATGTGTCAAATGTTCAGCTCACGTGCGACACAATGTGTCAAATGTTCAGCTCACGTGCGACACAATGTGTCAAATGTTCAGCTCACGTGCGACACAAAGTGTCAAATGTTCAGCTCACGTGCGACACAACGTGTCAAATGTTCAGCTCACGTGCGACACAACGTGTCAAATGTTCAGCTCACGTGCGACACAACGTGTCAAATGTTCAGCTCACGTGCGACACAATGTGTCAAATGTTCAGCTCACGTGCGACACAATGTGTCAAATGTTCAGCTCACGTGCGACACAATGTGTCAAATGTTCAGCTCACGTGCGACACAATGTGTCAAATGTTCAGCTCACGTGCGACACAATGTTTCAAATGTTCAGCTCACGTGCGACACAATGTGTCAAATGTTCAGCTCACGTGCGACACAATGTGTCAAATGTTCAGCTCACGTGCGACACAATGTGTCAAATGTTCAGCTCACGTGCGACACAATGTGTCAAATGTTCAGCTCACGTGCGACACAATGTGTCAAATGTTCAGCTCACGTGCGACACAATGTGTCAAATGTTCAGCTCACGTGCGACACAACGTGTCAAATGTTCAGCTCACGTGCGACACAATGTGTCAAATGTTCAGCTCACGTGCGACACAATGTGTCAAATGTTCAGCTCACGTGCGACACAATGTGTCAAATGTTCAGCTCACGTGCGACACAATGTGTCAAATGTTCAGCTCACGTGCGACACAATGTGTCAAATGTTCAGCTCACGTGCGACACAATGTGTCAAATGTTCAGCTCACGTGCGACACAGTGTCAAATGTTCAGCTCACGTGCGACACAATGTGTCAAATGTTCAGCTCGCGTGCGACACAATGTGTCAAATGTTCAGCTCACGTGCGACACAATGTGTCAAATGTTCAGCTCACGTGCGACACAATGTGTCAAATGTTCAGCTCACGTGCGACACAGTGTCAAATGTTCAGCTCACGTGCGACACAATGTGTCAAATGTTCAGCTCACGTGCGACACAATGTGTCAAATGTTCAGCTCACGTGCGACACAATGTGTCAAATGTTCAGCTCACGCGCGACACAATGTGTCAAATGTTCAGCTCACGTGCGACACAATGTGTCAAATGTTCAGCTCACGTGCGACACAATGTGTCAAATGTTCAGCTCACGTGCGACACAATGTGTCAAATGTTCAGCTCACGCGCGACACAATGTGTCAAATGTTCAGCTCACGTGCGACACAATGTGTCAAATGTTCAGCTCACGTGCGACACAATGTGTCAAATGTTCAGCTCACGTGCGACACAATGTTTCAAGACATGATTGTAGAAAAGGAAATAGTCTGTTCCAGGGTCAAAGTGTGGCTATTTGTGGAACTATTAGTGTGTTGTTGTATTCAAATGCACAGTGGGACACAATCCATTCTTTTCAAGTGTAAAAATAAATTAAGAACTGTAAAATAATAATCAGGGCTTCACGGTGGCAGAGGGGTTAGTGCGTCTGCCTCACAATACGAAGTTCCTGCAGTCCTGGGTTCAAATCCAGGCTCGGGATCTTTCTGTGTGGAGTTTGCATGTTCTCCCCGTGAATGCGTGGGTTCCCTCCGGGTACTCCGGCTTCCTCCCACCTCCAAAGACATGCACCTGGGGATAGGTTGATTGGCAACACTAAATTGGCCCTAGTGTGTGAATGTGAGTGTGAATGTTGTCTGTCTATCTGTGTTGGCCCTGCGATGAGGTGGCGACTTGTCCAGGGTGTACCCCGCCTTCCGCCCGATTGTAGCTGAGATAGGCGCCAGCGCCCCCCGCAACCCCAAAAGGGAATAAGCGGTAGAAAATGGATGGATGGATGGAAAATAATAATCATTATAACAATATTAATACGGTGTAAAACGGAATCAACCACTATAAATTATTTGTAATCATGCTGAATATAAAAATAAGGTAAACACAAATAATATTAATAATACTACTGATAATAGTAATTCAGTGTAAAAAGAAGCATAGCACTGTAAAATAGGAAAAAATAAAATTGATATTAATTCAATATAAAAAGTTAAGCAGTACAAAATGATAAAAACATTAGTAGTAATAATTCAGCATAAAAAGAAGTTAAGCACTATAGAATGATTAACATAGTAATATTAGTAATAATACTTTGCCGTAAAAATAACTTGAGGACTGTAGACTAATAATAATTTCAATCATACTAATTAAGTGTAAAACAAATAAGTAAAGCACTGTAAAATAATATTCATGATAACAATAATAATTCAGTGTCAAAATGAATTAAGTACTGCAAAATAGTCATAATATTAATTCAGCATACAAAGAAGTTAAGCACTGTAAAATAATAAACATAAGAATATTAATAACTTTACGTGTAAAAAGAACTTAAGCACTATAACATGATACTACTACTACTAATAATAATAATAATAATAATCTTAGTCATAATAATCATACTTCAACATAAAAAAGAAGTTCAGCACTGTAAAATATTAATATTAATTCAGTGTAAAAAGAAGTCAAACACTGCAAGATGATAACAATAACAATAATATTAATACTAATAGTGTAAAAAGAAGTTATGCACTGTAATATAATGTTTATGAAAACAATAATAATAATTCAGTGAAGTATAAATTAAGCGCTGTAAAAATAGAAATAATAATTCATTGTAAAAAGAAGTTAAGCACCATCAAAAATACAAATAAGAATATTAATAATAATTCAGTGTAAAAAGAAGTCAAACACTGTAAGATGATAATGACAATATTAATAATACTAATTCAGTGTACACATAAATTAAGCACTGTAAAATAGTAATTTTAATAATAATAATGATAATAGATGATAATAATTCAGTGTAAAAAGAAATAAAATAAAAAAATGTAATAATGATAATAATGATTCGGGTTAAAAGGAAATATAAAACTGTAAAATAATAACAGTAATAATAATGATTCAGTGTAAAAAGAAGTTAAGCACTGTAAAATAATAATATTAATATTATTAGTAGTAATAATAATAATAGTATTTCAGTGTAAAAAGTTAAGCACTGTAAAATAATGATACTAATATTATTAGTAATAATAATATTTCGATGTAAAAAGAAGTTAAGCACTGCAAAATAATTATACTAATATTATTAATAATATTATTATTAATAATATTTCAGTGTAAAAAGGAGTTAAGTGCTGTAGAATAATAATAATAATAATAATAATAATAATAATAATAGTAATAATGATAATATTTCAGTGTAAAAAGTAGTTAAGCATAAAATAATAACAGTAATAATAATTTCTCCATTGTATGTATCGCTTTCTTTCAAAATGTAAGACGCCTTACAAAAAATGATTTACAAAAAAATGGAAAAACAAACAATTCTGATTGTGAGTCAGAGGCACAGATGTCTGCTTTTTACTTTTGGATATTTGAAATGATTGTGATTCTTATTCCACTCAAGTCAAAGTCGACAAAGGAGAGGGAACAGGAAGTAGTGCTCAAGTCAAAGTAGACAAAAGAGAGGGAACAGGAAGTGGTGCTCAAGTCAAAGTAGACAAAAGAGAGGGAACAGGAAGTGGTGCTCAAGTCAAAGTAGACAAAAGAGAGGGAACAGGAAGTAGTGCTCAAGTCAAAGTAGACAAAAGAGAGGGAACAGGAAGTAGTGCTCAAGTCAAAGTAGACAAAAGAGAGGGAACAGGAAGTGGTGCTCAAGTCAAAGTAGACAAAAGAGAGGGAACAGGAAGTAGTGCTCAAGTCAAAGTACACAAAAGAGAGGGAACAGGAAGTAGTGCTCAAGTCAAAGTAGACAAAAGAGAGGGAACAGGAAGTAGTGCTCAAGTCAAAGTAGACAAAAGAGAGGGAACAGGAAGTGGTGCTCAAGTCAAAGTAGACAAAAGAGAGGGAACAGGAAGTGGTGCTCAAGTCAAAGTAGACAAAAGAGAGGGAACAGGAAGTAGTGCTCAAGTCAAAGTACACAAAAGAGAGGGAACAGGAAGTAGTGCTCAAGTCAAAGTAGACAAAAGAGAGGGAACAGGAAGTAGTGCTCAAGTCAAAGTAGACAAAAGAGAGGGAACAGGAAGTAGTGCTCAAGTCAAAGTAGACAAAAGAGAGGGAACAGGAAGTGGTGCTCAAGTCAAAGTAGACAAAAGAGAGGGAACAGGAAGTAGTGCTCAAGTCAAAGTAGACAAAAGGAGAGGGAACAGGAAGTAGTGCTCAAGTCAAAGTAGACAAAGAGAGGGAACAGGAAGTAGTGCTCAAGTCAAAGTAGACAAAGAGAGGAACAGGAAGTGGTGCTCAAGTCAAAGTAGACAAAAGAGAGGGAACAGGAAGTAGTGCTCAAGTCAAAGTAGACAAAAGAGAGGGAACAGGAAGTAGTGCTCAAGTCAAAGTAGACAAAGAGAGGGAACAGGAAGTAGTGCTCAAGTCAAAGTAGACAAAAGAGAGGGAACAGGAAGTAGTGCTCAAGTCAAAGTAGACAAAAGAGAGGGAACAGGAAGTGGTGCTCAAGTCAAAGTAGACAAAAGAGAGGGAACAGGAAGTAGTGCTCAAGTCAAAGTACACAAAAGAGAGGGAACAGGAAGTAGTGCTCAAGTCAAAGTAGACAAAAGAGAGGAACAGGAAGTAGTGCTCAAGTCAAAGTAGACAAAGAGAGGGAACAGGAAGTAGTGCTCAAGTCAAAGTAGACAAAAGAGAGGGAACAGGAAGTGGTGCTCAAGTCAAAGTAGACAAAAGAGAGGGAACAGGAAGTAGTGCTCAAGTCAAAGTACACAAAAGAGAGGGAACAGGAAGTAGTGCTCAAGTCAAAGTAGACAAAAGAGAGGGAACAGGAAGTAGTGCTCAAGTCAAAGTAGACAAAAGAGAGGGAACAGGAAGTAGGTGCTCAAGTCAAAGTAGACAAAAGAGAGGGAACAGGAAGTGGTGCTCAAGTCAAAGTAGACAAAAGAGAGGGAACAGGAAGTAGTGCTCAAGTCAAAGTACACAAAAGAGAGGGAACAGGAAGTAGTGCTCAAGTCAAAGTAGACAAAAGAGAGGGAACAGGAAGTAGTGCTCAAGTCAAAGTAGACAAAAGAGAGGGAACAGGAAGTGGTGCTCAAGTCAAAGTAGACAAAAGAGAGGGAACAGGAAGTAGTGCTCAAGTCAAAGTAGACAAAAGAGAGGGAACAGGAAGTAGTGCTCAAGTCAAAGTAGACAAAAGAGAGGGAACAGGAAGTAGTGCTCAAGTCAAAGTACACAAAAGAGAGGGAACAGGAAGTAGTGCTCAAGTCAAAGTAGACAAAAGAGAGGGAACAGGAAGGTAGTGCTCAAGTCAAAGTAGACAAAAGAGAGGGAACAGGAAGTAGTGCTCAAGTCAAAGTAGACAAAAGAGAGGGAACAGGAAGTAATGCTCAAGTCAAAGTAGACAAAAGAGAGGGAACAGGAAGTAGTGCTCAAGTACAAAAGAGAGGGAACAGGAAGTAGTGCTCAAGTCAAAGTACACAAAAGAGAAGGAAAAGGAAGTAGTGCTCAAGTCAAAGTAGACAAACGAGAGGGAACAGGAAGTAGTGCTCAAGTCAAAGTCGACAAAGGAGAGGGAACAGGAAGTAGTGCTCAAGTCAAAGTAGACAAAAGAGAGGGAACAGGAAGTAGTGCTCAAGTCAAAGTACACAAAAGAGAGGGAACAGGAAGTAATGCTCAAGTCAAAGTAGACAAAAGAGAGGGAAAAGGAAGTAGTGCTCAAGTCAAAGTACACAAAAGAGAGGGAACAGGAAGTAGTGCTCAAGTCAAAGTAGAAAAAAGAGAGGGAACAGGAAGTAGTGCTCAAGTCAAAGTAGACAAAAGAGAGGGAACAGGAAGTAGTGCTCAAGTCTAAGTAGACAAAAGAGAGGGAACAGGAAGTAGTGCTCAAGTCAAAGTAGACAAAAGAGAGGGAACAGGAAGTAGTGCTCAAGTCTAAGTAGACAAAAGAGACGGAACAGGAAGTAGTGATGTCGTGTATGAATTGTACTGAGCAGCCAGATCTTTTCCTGCTTCTATGGTTATCATCACAACTCTGCCATCTTTTCCTGCTTCTATGGTTATCATCACAATTTTACCATCTTTTCCTGCTTCTATGGTTATCATCACAACTCTGCCATCTTTTCCTGCTTCTATGGTTATCATCACAACTCTGCCATCTTTTCCTGCTTCTATGGTTATCATCACAACTCTGCCATCTTTTCCTGATTCTATGGTTATCATCACAACTCTGCCATCTTTTCCTGATTCTATGGTTATCATCACAACTCTGCCATCTTTTCCTGCTTCTATGGTTATCATCACAACTCTGCCATCTTTTCCTGATTCTATGGTTATCATCACAACTCTGCCATCTTTTCCTGCTTCTATGGTTATCATCACAACTCTGCCATCTTTTCCTGCTTCTATGGTTATCATCACAACTCTGCCATCTTTTCCTGCTTCTATGGTTATCATCACAACTCTGCCATCTTTTCCTGCTTCTATGGTTATCATCACAACTCTGCCATCTTTTCCTGATTCTATGGTTATCATCACAACTCTACCATCTTTTCCTGCTTCTATGGTTATCATCACAACTCTGCCATCTTTTCCTGATTCTATGGTTATCATCACAATTCTATCATCTTTTCCTGCTTCTATGGTTATCATCACAACTCTGCCATCTTTTCCTGCTTCTATGGTTATCATCACAACTCTGCCATCTTTTCCTGATTCTATGGTTATCATCACAACTCTACTATCTTTTCCTGCTTCTATGGTTATCATCACAACTCTGCCATCTTTTCCTGCTTCTATGGTTATCATCACAATTTTACCATCTTTTCCTGCTTCTATGGTTATCATCACAACTCTGCCATCTTTTCCTGCTTCTATGGTTATCATCACAACTCTGCCATCTTTTCCTGCTTCTATGGTTATCATCACAACTCTGCCATCTTTTCCTGCTTCTATGGTTATCATCACAACTCTGCCATCTTTTCCTGCTTCTATGGTTATCATCACAACTCTGCCATCTTTTCCTGCTTCTATGGTTATCATCACAATTTTACCATCTTTTCCTGCTTCTATGGTTATCATCACAACTCTGCCATCTTTTCCTGCTTCTATGGTTATCATCACAACTCTGCCATCTTTTCCTGCTTCTATGGTTATCATCACAACTCTACCATCTTTTCCTGCTTCTATGGTTATCATCACAACTCTACTATCTTTTCCTGCTTCTATGGTTATCATCACAACTCTGCCATCTTTTCCTGCTTCTATGGTTATCATCACAATTTTACCATCTTTTCCTGCTTCTATGGTTATCATCACAACTCTGCCATCTTTTCCTGCTTCTATGGTTATCATCACAACTCTGCCATCTTTTCCTGCTTCTATGGTTATCATCACAACTCTGCCATCTTTTCCTGCTTCTATGGTTATCATCACAATTTTACCATCTTTTCCTGCTTCTATGGTTATCATCACAACTCTGCCATCTTTTCCTGCTTCTATGGTTATCATCACAACTCTGCCATCTTTTCCTGCTTCTATGGTTATCATCACAATTTTACCATCTTTTCCTGCTTCTATGGTTATCATCACAACTCTGCCATCTTTTCCTGCTTCTATGGTTATCATCACAACTCTGCCATCTTTTCCTGCTTCTATGGTTATCATCACAATTCTACCATCTTTTCCTGCTTCTATGGTTATCATCACAACTCTGCCATCTTTTCCTGCTTCTATGGTTATCATCACAACTCTGCCATCTTTTCCTGCTTCTATGGTTATCATCACAACTCTGCCATCTTTTCCTGCTTCTATGGTTATCATCACAATTTTACCATCTTTTCCTGCTTCTATGGTTATCATCACAACTCTGCCATCTTTTCCTGCTTCTATGGTTATCATCACAATTTTACCATCTTTTCCTGCTTCTATGGTTATCATCACAACTCTGCCATCTTTTCCTGCTTCTATGGTTATCATCACAACTCTGCCATCTTTTCCTGATTCTATGGTTATCATCACAACTCTGCCATCTTTTCCTGCTTCTATGGTTATCATCACAACTCTGCCATCTTTTCCTGATTCTATGGTTATCATCACAACTCTGCCATCTTTTCCTGCTTCTATGGTTATCATCACAACTCTGCCATCTTTTCCTGATTCTATGGTTATCATCACAACTCTGCCATCTTTTCCTGATTCTATGGTTATCATCACAACTCTGCCATCTTTTCCTGCTTCTATGGTTATCATCACAACTCTGCCATCTTTTCCTGATTCTATGGTTATCATCACAACTCTGCCATCTTTTCCTGATTCTATGGTTATCATCACAACTCTGCCATCTTTTCCTGATTCTATGGTTATCATCACAACTCTGCCATCTTTTCCTGATTCTATGGTTATCATCACAACTCTGCCATCTTTTCCTGATTCTATGGTTATCATCACAACTCTGCCATCTTTTCCTGCTTCTATGGTTATCATCACAACTCTGCCATCTTTTCCTGATTCTATGGTTATCATCACAACTCTGCCATCTTTTCCTGCTTCTATGGTTATCATCACAACTCTGCCATCTTTTCCTGCTTCTATGGTTATCATCACAACTCTGCCATCTTTTCCTGCTTCTATGGTTATCATCACAATTCTACCATCTTTTCCTGCTTCTATGGTTATCATCACAACTCTGCCATCTTTTCCTGCTTCTATGGTTATCATCACAATTTTACCATCTTTTCCTGCTTCTATGGTTATCATCACAACTCTGCCATCTTTTCCTGCTTCTATGGTTATCATCACAATTTTACCATCTTTTCCTGCTTCTATGGTTATCATCACAACTCTGCCATCTTTTCCTGCTTCTATGGTTATCATCACAACTCTGCCATCTTTTCCTGCTTCTATGGTTATCATCACAATTTTACCATCTTTTCCTGCTTCTATGGTTATCATCACAACTCTGCCATCTTTTCCTGCTTCTATGGTTATCATCACAACTCTGCCATCTTTTCCTGCTTCTATGGTTATCATCACAATTCTACCATCTTTTCCTGCTTCTATGGTTATCATCACAACTCTGCCATCTTTTGGCCTTCTGTTTGACTTGGGAGACACTTTTTCAAACATCCCTCCAATTTCTACCGCTTATTCCCTTTGGGGTCCAGGGCCCGCTGGTGCCTAGCTCAGCTGCAATCAGGCGGAAGGCGCCGTACACCATGGACAAGTCGCCATCTCATCACTTATTTTCCAAACAGAAACGTGAAAGTCTGCTGTGGTCTCTCTCTCTCTCCCTCTCTCTCTGTCGAGCGCCCCCCACAGGAAGTTGTTGGAAAGATGTTCAGCTTTTGCTTTCATTCTGCACTTTTTGCACTTTTCATGCACCACCCTGCATCCATAGAAGATTGTACACCTTTAGGAGCACCAACACCCCCGTAACCTTCCTCTCCCATTCAGGCAGCACATGCACACAGACACACACGCACGCACACACACACACACACAGACACACACACACACACGCACACACACGCGCACAGTAGCCATTAACATGAGGACTTTTGTAATGGATGTGTTTGTGCTGCTGAAATACAAGACAAGGAGTTGATGTTATAAATCACCCCCTTTCTCCACCATCACACACACACACACACACACGAACACACACACACACAAACACACTCACGCACACACACCCACACCCACACACAAATGTAATATTTAATATGTGTGTTTATTTTTTCTTTCATAAACAATAGAGGTTATTAATGCCTATATTGTATATTATGCTGTAGCATCCATTACTATTTCACTATCTTAATTTTACTATTATTATTTTATTATCATGAATTCAGTATTTGATGATTGTGTATTTCATATTATAAATATAGGGGAACAATTTTAATGTTTACAAAAATATTTGTGATTACTTGTATTTAACACTATATTCCAAACTTTAATTCCAATTTCATATTAATGACATTGTTTTAATTAAAATAAGATTTAACATTTGTTTATATTGCATTAAATGTTTTTATTTGCCATTTTATTATTTTTATTTCATGATTACTTTTATTTGATAACATTAATATTTGTGATACTTCATATTATTTTCAAGTAATGTTTACTATTAGTTTACTACTATGAATTAATATCACATTTATGTTTGTACTGTAGGTTTTTATGTGTATTTAATATTACAGATTTTTTATAATTTTCCTGAGGGAACTCTCCTGAAGGAATCAATAAAGTAATATCTCTCTAGATTACAATTTTATAGTCTTTTATAAATTAAATTTGTATAGTATATTACTGATTGTATTTCATTCTCAAGTGTTCTTTAAAAAATAAATATATATAATTATATTACAGTTCATTCCCAACTCTCTTTATTTTTTTAAATTACCATTTTATATTTTTTATTTCAAGATTGCTTTAATTTGTTACAATTAATTTTGGTTATATATCAGTTTAACATTGTTATCTTCATATTGATAAAAATTAACATGGACTATTACTTTAATAATATAATTTACATTTACTATTATAGGTTAATATGTTGTCACCTTTTACAAATTACATTACTGTAAATTACTAGTTGCATTTGACTATTAGAATTATGTTTTTGAATTAAAATTGCATTTAATATTTTCTGTATATTATGCTACAGGTAATCCGCAAACTTAATTACCGTTTTATTATTTTTATTTCATGATTACTTGTATTTATTAGAGTTAACATTTGTTATATTTCAGTTAATATTGTTATATTTCTTATTATTAACAATTCATATTTACTATCAATTTACTAATATGAATAGAGAATAATTTTGCTACACCTGTTGTGTGTGTGTGTGTGTGTGTGTGTGTGTGTGTGTGTGTATGTGACAATCATTGGTATTTTAACTTGAACTTAAATTAATGTCACGTTTAAGTATGTACTGTATTTGCTTTTACATGTATTTAATAACTGTGATGAGGTGGCGACTTGTCCAGGGTGTAGCTGAGATAGGCACCAGCGCCCCCCGCGACCCCAAAGGGAATAAGCGGTAGAAAATGGATGGATGGATTAATGTATTTAATAATGGGTCCCAATTTTTTAACCTTTCATAAATTACTATTCTACTGTATATTACTGTTTGTATTTCATTATTAAATGTATTTTTGTAAATATTAAAATACATATTCAAAACATTTTATATTTGTGTGTCTTATATTACAGGTAATCCGCAACTGTCTTGATTTTTTAGTACCATTTAGTTTTTTATATTTCAGGATTACAGTTACAGTTAATGTTGTTGAAATTTCATATTAAAAACAAATAATATTTATTACTATAAATTAATGTCACATTTGAAAATGTACTCGGCATGACTGTGGTTAGTGCGTCTGCCTCACAATACGACGGTCCTGAGTAGTCCTGGGTTCAATTCCAGGCTCGGGATCTTTCTGTGTGGAGTTTGCATGTTCTCCCCGTGACTGTGTGGGTTCTACTCCTGCTTCCTCCCACCTCCAAAGACATGCACCTGGGGATAGGCCCCTCCCACCTCCAAGGACATGCACCTGGGGATAGGCCCCTCCCACCTCCAAAGACATGCACCTGGGGATAGGCCCCTCCCACCTCCAAAGACATGCACCTGGGGATAGGCCCCTCCCACCTCCAAAGACATGCACCTGGGGATAGGCCCCTCCCACCTCCATAGACATGCACCTGGGGATAGGCCCCTCCCACCTCCATAGACATGCACCTGGGGATAGGCCCCTCCCACCTCCATAGACATGCACCTGGGGATAGGCCCCTCCCACCTCCAAAGACATGCACCTGGGGATAGGCCCCTCCCACCTCCATGGACATGCACCTGGGGATAGGCCCCTCCCACCTCCAAGGACATGCACCTGGGGATAGGCCCCTTCCACCTCCAAAGACATGCACCTGGGGATAGGCCCCTCCCACCTCCATAGACATGCACCTGAGGATAGGCCCCTCCCACCTCCAAAGACATGCACCTGGGGATAGGCCCCTCCCACCTCCATGGACATGCACCCGGGGATAGGCCCCTCCCACCTCCATAGACATGCACCTGAGGATAGGCCCCTCCCACCTCCAAGGACATGCACCTGGGGATAGGCCCCTCCCACCTCCAAAGACATGCACCTGGGGATAGGCCCCTCCCACCTCCAAAGACATGCACCTGGGGATAGGCCCCTCCCACCTCCATAGACATGCTCCTGAGGATAGGCCCCTCCCACCTCCAAAGACATGCACCTGGGGATAGGCCCCTCCCACCTCCAAGGACATGCACCTGGGGATAGGCCCCTTCCACCTCCAAAGACATGCACCTGGGGATAGGCCCCTCCCACCTCCAAAGACATGCACCTGGGGATAGGTTGATTGGCAACACTAAATGGTCCCTAGTGTGTGAATGTTGTCTGTCTGTGTTGGCCCTGTGATGAAGTGGCGACTTGTCCAGGGTGTACCCCGCCATCCGCCCGATTGTAGCTGAGATGGGCACCAGCGCCCCCCGCGACCCCAAAGGGAATAAGCGGTAGAAAATGGATGGATGGATGTGTGGAGCCCAAACAGTAGAAGGTGTGTAGATGTTGTGGCTGAGCTGAAAGGCCAGCGAAAGAGATGTCATTGTTTTTTTAATGCATGCATTCATGAATGACCTTCATACAAGTGACTCTCCAAGCATTCACGCAGTTATTTGTATCTTATTTATTCCTGCTCTCTTCCAATTGCATTTTCTTTCAGTAACCTTTCAGTGCACCGAAGGGAAAAATGGCTGAGTGGAGAAACACTCCCATCTGGTGGATGAAATGGGTGCATGCATGCATGCCAGCGGCTGATCACCAGTCAGATGGCAGGATAGTAGTGGGAGGGGGGGGGGATGGATTCAAATATGAATCACGATTCTCACATTGTGTGATTCAGAATCGATTCTCTTTTTTTAAAAAACGATTTTTTTTTTTAATCAATCCAACAAACACTACACAGCAATACCATAACAATGCAATCCAATTCCAAAAGCAAAGCTGAGCCAGCAACACTCAGAACTGCAATAAACAGAACAATTGAGAGGAGACACAAACACCACACAGAACAAAACAAAAGTAGTGAATATTATCAACAACAGTATCAATATTAGTTATCATTTCAGCATAGCAGTGATTAAAAATCCCTCATTGACATCATCATTAGACATTTATGATAATAATCAAAAAGAACAATAGTGTCACAGTGGCTTACACTTGCAGGGCATCTCATAAGCTGGACAACACACTGTGTCCAATGTTTGCACAAAGATAAAATAAGGCATATTTTTAATAGTTCAAACAAATGTACATTATTGCAATCAGTTGATAAAACATTGTCCTTTACAATTATAAAAGCTTTTTACGTAAATCTACTACTCTGCTAGCATGTGAGCAGACTGGGGTAGATCCTGCTGAAATCTATGTGTTGAATGAATACACAATCCTTTTATTGAATGAATACACAATCCTTTTATTGAATGAATACACAATCCTTTTCAATCGGAAAAATATCCTTTTTGAATTGAGAATCGCGTTGAATTGAAAAAAAATAATATATTATCGAATCGCGACCCCAAGAATCGATATTGAATCGAATCGTGGGACACACAAATATTCGCAGCCCTAGTCCTGATGTACACACGCCTCACACCAGTATAAGAGTCCTGATGTACACACGCCTCACACCTGTATAAGAGTCCTGATGTACACACGCCTCACACCTGTATAAGAGTCCTGATGTACACACGCCTCACACCTGTATAAGAGTCCTGATGTACACACGCCTCACACCTGTATAAGAGTCCTGATGTACACACGCCTCACACCTGTATAAGAGTCCTGATGTACACACGCCTCACACCAGTATAAGAGTCCTGATGTACACACGCCTCACACCTGTATAAGAGTCCTGATGCACACACGCCTCACACCTGTATAAGAGTCCTGATGCACACACGCCTCACACCTGTATAAGAGTCCTGATGTACACACGCCTCACACCTGTATAAGAGTCCTGATGTACACACGCCTCACACCTGTATAAGAGTCCTGATGTACACACGCCTCACACCTGTATAAGAGTCCTGATGTACACACGCCTCTCACCTGTATAAGAGTCCTGATGTACACACGCCTCACACCTGTATAAGGGTCCTGATGTACACACGTCTCACACCTGTATAAGAGTCCTGATGTACACACGTCTCACACCTGTATAAGAGTCCTGATGTACACACGTCTCACACCTGTATAAGAGTCCTGATGTACACACGCCTCACACCTGTATAAGAGTCCTGATGTACACACGCCTCACACCTGTATAAGGGTCCTGATGTACACACGCCTCACACCTGTATAAGAGTCCTGATGTACACACGCCTCACACCTGTATAAGAGTCCTGATGTACACATGCCTCACACCTGTATGAGTCCTGATGTACACACGCCTCACAGCTGTATGAGTCCTGATGTACACACGCCTCACACCTGTATAAGAGTCCTGATGTACACATGCCTCACACCTGTATGAGTCCTGATGTACACACGCCTCACACCTGTATGAGTCCTGATGTACACACGCCTCACACCTGTATGAGTCCTGATGTACACACGCCTCACACCTGTATAAGAGTCCTGATGTACACACGCCTCACAACTGTATAAGAGTCCTGATGTACACACGCCTCACACCTGTATAAGAGTCCTGATGTACACACGCCTCACACCTGTATAAGAGTCCTGATGTACACACGCCTCACACCTGTATAAGAGTCCTGATATACACACGTCTCACACCTGTATAAGAGTCCTGATGTACACACGCCTCACACCTGTATAAGAGTCCTGATGCACACACGCCTCACACCTGTATAAGAGTCCTGATGTACACACGTCTCACACCTGTATAAGAGTCCTGATGTACACACGCCTCACACCTGTATAAGAGTCCTGATGTACACACGCCTCACACCTGTATAAGAGTCCTGATGTACACACGCCTCACACCTGTATAAGAGTCCTGATGCACACACGCCTCACACCTGTATAAGAGTCCTGATGTACACACGCCTCACACCTGTATAAGAGTCCTGATGTACACACGCCTCACACCTGTATAAGAGCCCTGATGTAGAGACGCCTCACACCTGTATAAGAGTCCTGATGTACACACGCCTCACACCTGTATAAGAGTCCTGATGTACACACGCCTCACACCTGTATAAGAGTTCTGATGTACACACGCCTCACACCTGTATAAGAGTCCTGATGTACACACGCCTCACACCTGTATAAGAGTCCTGATGTACACACGCCTCACACCTGTATAAGAGTCCTGATGTACACACGCCTCACACCTGTATAAGAGTCCTGATGCACACACGCCTCACACCTGTATAAGAGTCCTGATGTACACACGTCTCACACCTGTATAAGAGTCCTGATGTACACACGCCTCACACCTGTATAAGAGTCCTGATGCACACACGCCTCACACCTGTATAAGAGTCCTGATGTACACACGCCTCACACCTGTATAAGAGTCCTGATGTACACACGCCTCACACCTGTATAAGAGTCCTGATGCACACACGCCTCACACCTGTATAAGAGTCCTGATGTACACACGCCTCACACCTGTATAAGAGTCCTGATGTACACACGCCTCACACCTGTATAAGAGTCCTGATGTAGAGACGCCTCACACCTGTATAAGAGTCCTGATGTACACACCCTCACACCTGTATAAGAGTCCTGATGTACACACGCCTCACACCTGTATGAGTCCTGATGTACACACGCCTCACACCTGTATAAGAGCCCTGATGTAGAGACGCCTCACACCTGTATAAGAGTCCTGATGTACACACGTCTCACACCTGTATAAGAGTCCTGATGTACACACGCCTCACACCTGTATAAGAGTCCTGATGTACACACGTCTCACACCTGTATAAGAGTCCTGATGTACACACGCCTCACACCTGTATAAGAGTCCTGATGTACATACGCCTCACACCTGTATAAGAGTCCTGATGTACACACGCCTCACACCTGTATAAGAGTCCTGATGTACACACGCCTCACACCTGTATAAGAGTCCTGATGTACACACGCCTCACACCTGTATAAGAGTCCTGATGCACACACGCCTCACACCTGTATAAGAGTCCTGATGTACACACGTCTCACACCTGTATAAGAGTCCTGATGTACACACGCCTCACACCTGTATAAGAGTCCTGATGCACACACGCCTCACACCTGTATAAGAGTCCTGATGCACACACGCCTCACACCTGTATAAGAGTCCTGATGTACACACGCCTCACACCTGTATAAGAGTCCTGATGTACACACGTCTCACACCTGTACAAGAGTCCTGATGTACACACGCCTCACACCAGTATAAGAGTCCTGATGTACACACGCCTCACACCTGTATAAGAGTCCTGATGTACACACGCCTCACACCTGTATAAGAGTCCTGATGTACACACGCCTCACACCTGTATAAGAGTCCTGATGTACACACGCCTCACACCTGTATAAGAGTCCTGATGTACACACGCCTCACACCTGTATAAGAGTCCTGATGTACACACGCCTCACACCTGTATAAGAGTCCTGATGCACACACGCCTCACACCTGTATAAGAGTCCTGATGCACACACGCCTCACACCTGTATAAGAGTCCTGATGCACACACGCCTCACACCTGTATAAGAGTCCTGATGTACACACGCCTCACACCTGTATAAGAGTCCTGATGTACACACGCCTCACACCTGTATAAGAGTCCTGATGCACACACGCCTCACACCTGTATAAGAGTCCTGATGTACACACGCCTCACACCTGTATAAGAGTCCTGATGTACACACGCCTCACACCTGTATAAGAGTCCTGATGTAGAGACGCCTCACACCTGTATAAGAGTCCTGATGTACACACGCCTCACACCTGTATAAGAGTCCTGATGTACACACGCCTCACACCTGTATAAGAGTCCTGATGTACACACGCCTCACACCTGTATAAGAGTCCTGATGTAGAGACGCCTCACACCTGTATAAGAGTCCTGATGTAGAGACGCCTCACACCTGTATAAGAGTCCTGATGTAGAGACGCCTCACACCTGTATAAGAGTCCTGATGTACACACGCCTCACACCTGTATAAGAGTCCTGATGTACACACGCCTCACACCTGTATAAGAGTCCTGATGTACACACGTCTCACACCTGTATAAGAGTCCTGATGTACACACGTCTCACACCTGTATAAGAGTCCTGATGTACACACGCCTCACACCTGTATAAGAGTCCTGATGTACACACGCCTCACACCTGTATAAGAGTCCTGATGTAGAGACGCCTCACACCTGTATAAGAGTCCTGATGTACACACGCCTCACACCTGTATAAGAGTCCTGATGTACACACGCCTCACACCTGTATAAGAGTCCTGATGTAGAGACGCCTCACACCTGTATAAGAGTCCTGATGTACACACGTCTCACACCTGTATAAGAGTCCTGATGTACACACGCCTCACACCTGTATAAGAGTCCTGATGTACACACGCCTCACACCTGTATAAGAGTCCTGATGTACACACGCCTCACACCTGTATAAGAGTCCTGATGTACACACGCCTCACACCTGTATAAGAGTCCTGATGTACACACGCCTCACACCTGTATAAGAGTCCTGATGTACACACGCCTCACACCTGTATAAGAGTCCTGATGTACACACGCCTCACACCTGTATAAGAGTCCTGATGCACACACGCCTCACACCTGTATAAGAGTCCTGATGCACACACGCCTCACACCTGTATAAGAGTCCTGATGCACACACGCCTCACACCTGTATAAGAGTCCTGATGTACACACGCCTCACACCTGTATAAGAGTCCTGATGTACACACGCCTCACACCTGTATAAGAGTCCTGATGCACACACGCCTCACACCTGTATAAGAGTCCTGATGTACACACGCCTCACACCTGTATAAGAGTCCTGATGTAGAGACGCCTCACACCTGTATAAGAGTCCTGATGTACACACGCCTCACACCTGTATAAGAGTCCTGATGTACACACGCCTCACACCTGTATAAGAGTCCTGATGTACACACGCCTCACACCTGTATAAGAGTCCTGATGTAGAGACGCCTCACACCTGTATAAGAGTCCTGATGTAGAGACGCCTCACACCTGTATAAGAGTCCTGATGTAGAGACGCCTCACACCTGTATAAGAGTCCTGATGTACACACGCCTCACACCTGTATAAGAGTCCTGATGTACACACGCCTCACACCTGTATAAGAGTCCTGATGTACACACGTCTCACACCTGTATAAGAGTCCTGATGTACACACGTCTCACACCTGTATAAGAGTCCTGATGTACACACGCCTCACACCTGTATAAGAGTCCTGATGTACACACGCCTCACACCTGTATAAGAGTCCTGATGTAGAGACGCCTCACACCTGTATAAGAGTCCTGATGTACACACGCCTCACACCTGTATAAGAGTCCTGATGTACACACGCCTCACACCTGTATAAGAGTCCTGATGTAGAGACGCCTCACACCTGTATAAGAGTCCTGATGTACACACGTCTCACACCTGTATAAGAGTCCTGATGTACACACGCCTCACACCTGTATAAGAGTCCTGATGTACACACGCCTCACACCTGTATAAGAGTCCTGATGTACACACGCCTCACACCTGTATAAGAGTCCTGATGTACACACGCCTCACACCTGTATAAGAGTCCTGATGTACACACGCCTCACACCTGTATAAGAGTCCTGATGTACACACGTCTCACACCTGTATAAGAGTCCTGATGTACACACGTCTCACACCTGTATAAGAGTCCTAATGTACACACGCCTCACACCTGTATAAGAGTCCTGATGTACACACGCCTCACACCTGTATAAGAGTCCTGATGTAGAGACGCCTCACACCTGTATAAGAGTCCTGATGTACACACGCCTCACACCTGTATAAGAGTCCTGATGTACACACGCCTCACACCTGTATAAGAGTCCTGATGTAGAGACGCCTCACACCTGTATAAGAGTCCTGATGTACACACGTCTCACACCTGTATAAGAGTCCTGATGTACACACGCCTCACACCTGTATAAGAGTCCTGATGTACACACGCCTCACACCTGTATAAGAGTCCTGATGCACACACGCCTCACACCTGTATAAGAGTCCTGATGTACACACGTCTCACACCTGTATAAGAGTCCTGATGTACACACGCCTCACACCTGTATAAGAGTCCTGATGTACACACGCCTCACACCTGTATAAGAGTCCTGATGTACACACGCCTCACACCTGTATAAGAGTCCTGATGCACACACGCCTCACACCTGTATAAGAGTCCTGATGTACACACGCCTCACACCTGTATAAGAGTCCTGATGTACACACGCCTCACACCTGTATAAGAGTCCTGATGCACACACGCCTCACACCTGTATAAGAGTCCTGATGTACACACGCCTCACACCTGTATAAGAGTCCTGATGTACACACGCCTCACACCTGTATAAGAGTCCTGATGTACACACGCCTCACACCTGTATAAGAGTCCTGATGTACACACGCCTCACACCTGTATAAGAGTCCTGATGCACACACGCCTCACACCTGTATAAGAGTCCTGATGTACACACGCCTCACACCTGTATAAGAGTCCTGATGTACACACGCCTCACACCTGTATAAGAGTCCTGATGTACACACGCCTCACACCTGTATAAGAGTCCTGATGTACACACGCCTCACACCTGTATAAGAGTCCTGATGTACACACGCCTCACACCTGTATAAGAGTCCTGATGCACACACGCCTCACACCTGTATAAGAGTCCTGATGTACACACGCCTCACACCTGTATAAGAGTCCTGATGTACACACGCCTCACACCTGTATAAGAGTCCTGATGTACACACGCCTCACACCTGTATAAGAGTCCTGATGTACACACGCCTCACACCTGTATAAGAGTCCTGATGTACACACGTCTCACACCTGTACAAGAGTCCTGATGTACACACGCCTCACACCTGTACAAGAGTCCTGATGTACACACGCCTCACACCTGTATAAGAGTCCTGATGTACACACGCCTCACACCTGTATAAGAGTCCTGATGTACACACGCCTGACACCTGTATAAGAGTCCTGATGTACACACGCCTCACACCTGTATAAGAGTCCTGATGTAGAGACGCCTCATGCCTCGCACGTGTATAAGAAAATCTAAAACTGTCAGAATATCAATCAATCAATGAATGTTTACTCATATAGCCCTAAATCACTAGTGTCTCAAAGGGCTGCACAAACCACTACGACATCAAAGATTAGATTTGTATTTGGTCTGTGTATTTGTATAAAGCCTCAGGGAGTTCAACGCTCCTGCCTTACATAGACCCAGGTCACCCTTGGGCAAGGTCAACGTCCCCCCCCCCCATCAGGGTTACGGTACCACCCCATGGAACAAACAAGGAGATGTGATCCGGCCTGGAGGAAGCCCGGGACCCTCCTCCTCAGCATCAGGGTTACCATGAATTGAAGAAGGTGGACCCCGACTTAAACAAGTTTCAAAACTTATTGGGGTGTTAGCATTTAGTGGTCAGTTGTACAGAATATGTACTGTACTGTGCAATCTACTAATAAAAGTTTCAATCAAACAATATTTTTCCATGTAACAAACAAGAAGGAGATGTGTTATCCGGCCTGGAGGAAGCCCGTGGTCCTCCTCCTCAGCTACACCCAGAGGCAGGGCTCGTCAGGAAGCGCCTGGTGGCCGGCCGGGCTAGCCATGGAGCACGGCCGGGCTAGCCATGGAGCACGGAGCACAGCCGGGCTAGCCATGGAGCACAGCCGGGCTAGCCATGGAGCACAGCCGGGCTAGCCATGGAGCAGGGCCGGCCACAGCCCGAAGAAGTTACGTGGACACACCATTTTCTCTGCCAGGTGGGCCCACCACCCGCGGTCAGAACCAGTGGGGTCGGGTGCACTGCTAGATGGATGGCAGTGAAAGTGGAGGCTCCGGACAGACCAATTTGGGGCAGCAGAGGCTGACTTTTGGGATGTGGAACATCTCTACGCTGGTGGGGAAGGAGCCTCAGCTGGTGCAGGAGGTGGAGCGCTACTGCTTGGATCTGGTGGGGCTTACCTCCACGCATAGCAAGGGCTTTGAAACCAAACTCCCAGACAAGAGATGGATCTTGTTCACTTCTGGAGGAGCTCAGGGTGTGAGGATACTCACGAGTCCCTGGCTGAGTGTCTGTACTTTGGAGTTCACCCCAAACAAGAGTTGAGATTATTCGGCCTTCTTGGAAAGCTTGCATGGGATTTGGTCCTGTGTGGGGCGCCGGCAGGGGATTCCATAGTCTTACTGGGGGATTTCAATGCACACGTGGTCACTGACAGTGATAAATGGACTGGTGTCTCCCTGATCTGAACCTGAGTGCTGGATTCTTATTGGACTTCTGTGCTCGTCATGGACTCGTGTCTTTGAAGTACAGTTTTGCAAGCTTTCTCAGCTTGAACAGTGCTATGGATATTGAACCTGCTCATCATACATAAATACATACACATACACACACACACACACATATATATATATACGCATATATATATATATATATATATATATACACACACACACACAGTATATATCTTATCTTACATGCAGTTGGTTTTCGGCCCCTTTTGGTATGCAGAACCAGATTGGGGGGCACGGCCGTGCCAGCAACTTGAGGGTTCCTGGTTCGAATACAGTTTCTGCCTCCCTATTCATGACCATTGTGTCCTTGGGCAAGACACTTCAGCCACCTCCCTCCTGATGGGTTGTGGGTAGCATATATAAATACAGACTATTTACTAGGGCTGTCAAAACTGACCAATCACGATTCTTATGTGTAACAATTTTTAACTGATTTTAAAAAAAAAAATGTTTTTTTTACAAAAACAAATGTTTGCACCCAAAGTCTGTCCAGTCCAGCCACTTTAGTAGATTTTTGGGTCAAATTACTTCAAACAAAACCAGTATTCTTTCATGTAATTAAGAAATGTATCAAAACTGTTTATCTACTTTGTGCAGGAATGTACTTCATCTTGTGCAGGAATGTACTTCATCTTGTGCAGGAATGTACTTCATCTTGTGCAGGAATGTACTTCATCTTGTGCAGGAATGTACTTCATCTTGTGCAGGAATGTACTTCATCTTGTGCAGGAATGTACTTCATCTTGTGCAGGAATGTACTTCATCTTGTGCAGGAATGTACTTCATCTTGTGGAGGAATGTACTTCATCTTGTGGAGGAATGTACTTCATCTTGTGGAGGAATGTACTTCATCTTGTGGAGGAATGTACTTCATCCTGTGCAGGAATGTACTTCATCTTGTGCAGGAATGTACTTCATCTTGTGGAGGAATGTACTTCATCTTGTGGAGGAATGTACTTCATCTTGTGGAGGAATGTACTTCATCTTGTGGAGGAATGTACTTCATCTTGTGGAGGAATGTACTTCATCTTGTGCAGGAATGTACTTCATCTTGTGGAGGAATGTACTTCATCTTGTGGAGGAATGTACTTCATCTTGTGGAGGAATGTACTTCATCTTGTGCAGGAATGTACTTCATCTTGTGGAGGAATGTACTTCATCTTGTGCAGGAATGTACTTCATCTTGTGGAGGAATGTACTTCATCTTGTGGAGGAATGTACTTCATCTTGTGGAGGAATGTACTTCATCTTGTGGAGGAATGTACTTCATCTTGTGCAGGAATGTACTTCATCTTGTGGAGGAATGTACTTCATCTTGTGGAGGAATGTACTTCATCTTGTGGAGGAATGTACTTCATCTTGTGCAGGAATGTACTTCATCTTGTGGAGGAATGTACTTCATCTTGTGCAGGAATGTACTTCATCTTGTGGAGGAATGTACTTCATCTTGTGGAGGAATGTACTTCATCTTAGTACCGGCACATAATGTCTTCAAAAAAGTATTGATTTTGAATCAAAAATCTTACTGAATCGAGAAATGACTCTGAATGGAATCGCGTGGCGCCCAAAGATTCGCAGCCCTGCCATTTACGATTTGAAACATGCAACAAATTAAATTTAGGTTTGACTATAAAAAAATGTTACATTTGAATAAAAAAACAATGTGAAAAACATGGTAATGGGGAGAGGGGCCTCCTACTGAAATTCTGCTTTGGGCCCCAATTAACCCGGGGGCGGCCCTGCCTCCATCATTAGAGGAGCACATAGATCACATATTTGAAGGTAGATTGAATAATACAAGCCAGCAAAGTGTATCAAGAAAGCATCTTACCTGTACTGTACAATGGATGATTTGCTTCTTCTAAAAGCCTTCAAGCAGCTGGCATGAATCCTGACCAGCAGCTGTTGAAAGAGGCAAGCCAAGTTTATTTGTATAGAACTCTTTCTATCCTTGGGCTTTATGCAATATTACAAATAGGCAACCATTGAAAACTAATAACTGTCCACCATTCAAAATCATCACAACAACAAGAAGCATAATTGGGATGAATTACACACATGAAAAAACACACTTTTCTTTCTTCTTTGAGTCTCTGAATCCAAATCTTCATGGCCATAGCTTGATTGGCAAGACTAAATGGTTCCTGGCGTGAATGTTGTCTATCTGTGGTGGCTTGTCCAGGGTATACCCCACCTTCCTTGTCCATATAGGCTCCAGCAACCCCCCTGACCCCAAAAAGGGACAAACGCTAGAAAATGGATAGGTGGATGAAAGAGGACCCTATCTAAGTGCATTCAGTGCAAGCTAATACATTCAACTTATTACACCCACTTTTTACCAAAGGCTCCTGCGTTTCTGGGTGTTGTTGATAAATGGCTTTGGTTTTGCATAGTAAAGTTTTAACTTGCACTTACAGATGTAGCGATGAACTGTATTTAGTGACAGTGGTTTACTGAATTGTTCCTGAGCCATTGTGGTGATATCTTTTACACTGGCTTTTTGATGCAGTAGCGCGTGAGGGATCCAAGGTGCGTAATATCATGGCTTACCTGCAGTGATTTCTCCAGATTCTCTGAACCTTTTGTTGATATTACGGAGCGTAGATGGTGAAATCCATGAATTGATGAAGGTGGACCCCGACTTAAACAAGTTGTACAACTTATTGGGGTGTTAGCATTCAGTGGTCAATTGTACGGAATATGTATGCAACTCAACTGTGCAATCGACTGAAAAAGTTTTCAATCAATTACTTGCAGTAGCTGCTTGAGAAATGTTGTTCTTAATCAATTTGCTCAGGCATTTGTTGACAAAGTGGTGACCCACGCCCCGTCCTTGTTTGTGAATGAGTGAGCATTTCATGGAAGTTGCTTTTATAGCCAATCCTGGCACCCACCTGTTCCCAATCAGCCTGATCACCTGTGGCATGTTCCAAATAAGTCTTGGATGAGCATTCCTAAGTTTTCTCACTCTTTTTTGCAACATGTTGCAGCCATCAAATTCCAAATGACATATTTTCAAAAAATAAAGTTTTCCAGTTCAAACATTAACTATCTTGTCTTTACAGTCTATTCAATTGAATATAAGTTGAAAGGGATTTGCAGATCATTGTATTCTCTTTTTATTTAGCATTTGCACATAACTGCACTGCTTTTGGGCTTTGTAGATACACACAGACTTCAAAGTGTAAGTCAAATGTTCATGGAAGGCCGCTTGTAAGAGTAAATATATATTCATTGTAATGTATAATTACCTCATTCTTCCATAATTGCCGATGCACTTGATTATATTTTATGTGAAATATAACGTATGGCTAAGCCCAATTTAGAATTAGGTCTTCCAAAATTGAGTATAATTTTAATGTTTTCATTGAGCCATTTCATTTTTAGAGCACATACGTATCCAATTAGAGGAAGCAGATGAGGTTGGAGCATCTCCCTGGACGTGGTAGGAGACCACAGGGAAGACCGAGGACACGGTAGAGAGACTATGTCCTCCCAGCTGGACTTGGGAGGAGCTGGACCAAGTAGCTGGGGAAAGGGAAGTGTGGGCTCCTCTGCTTAGGCTGCTGCCCCCGCAAACCAAATTCAGATAATCGGAAGATGGATTTAAAAATAAAAAAATGAAAAAGCAAACATCCAGCAAAACAAACAAAAAAATAGCCCACATTCTATTTAGAGGTGGAGGAAATAATGGATTCTTAGATGCATTGCAACTGGGACACAGGCTATAAAATCCATTTATTGGACAGTAATGCCGACATCAGCGAGTCACTTGACTGAGAGATTCCTTTAAGTTCCCCTTCTGCACACATTTCCATTCATTTAATAAAATGTGATGGGAATTTTACACTTATACCAAAACGTTACAAGTGATAAACTCTTAGTGAAATGAAATGTAAAACTGCATCAATAACATATTCTTAATCGAATCATGTGTTACACAGGTGGGAATTTTTAAAGTATTAAGAAATCAGGAAATTATTTTTTTCTGTTTAAATAAAAAAAAAATTTGGGAAAAAATTTGAAGTGTTTTATTTTTGTGCACATCATTTCCAGCCTTTTGCATATTGAGGCCAACTGTCAGATAAAGTTTGCGCTCCAAAAATCAGTTTGCCCAAATTATTTTTATGGCAATATCAAAACTCAGTGGAAAAAATGCAGTTCCATGAATAGAGTGGCAAAAAAAAGTGGGTTCACAAAACACTCCGACCACAGAGTCTTTCAAATAAAAGCAACCCCGGCAATGAAGACGTTTCACCACACGGTGGCAGTCTTCTTACAACTCAAATAGCTGCATGGTGAAAGGTTTTTGTTTTCATCTCAAACGTGTGAGTTTAGTAGATGTCTGACAATGAGATGCATGAAGACTTTTTCACTTTTTATTGCGCATAAAGCTGCTCAATTTGCATGCGGAAGAAAGCCTTCAGCTCGGCCCTCTTGGCTTTCAGTGTGGGGGTCAAGAGGCCGTTGTCGATGGTGAACTGGTCCGGGTGGAGGTAGACTGCCTTCACCTGCAGCACAGAAACATGTTAGGACAGACACCACTAGAGGGCGACCTCAACTGAGATGGGGAGGTTGAGAGTTCAGACCCCGGCCGAGTCATATCAAAGACTGTAAAAATTACCTCCCTGCTTGGCACTCAGCATTAAGGGCCGGAATTGAGGGTTAAATCACCAAAAAAGATTCCCAGGCGCGGCACCGCTGCTGCCCACTGCTCCCCTCACCTCCCAGGGAGTGATAAAGGGTGATGGGTCAAATGCAGAGAATAATTTCACCACACCTAGTGTGTGTGTGTGTGTGAGTGTGAGACAATCATTGCTACTTTAACAAGATGCGGTCATGCAGAGTGGCCAAAGTCAATTTTACTTGGGAATTTTGAAGGGTTAAATATTGCATATCTTGTGCTTTTGATATGATAAAAAGGTTTTGACAAAGAAAAAAAAAATTTTTTTTTAAATTGAAAAAAAAAAGGGCAACAAAACAAAAACAACTTCACTAACAGATCTGATTTTAAACTACACTTGAGCATTTAAAGAAAACAAACTTAACTTTTGAGCAGGGCCCTTTTGGAGGCCCAGGATTGTTTCATTTAAAAGTTATTGCTCAAAAAGTACAATTGAATGAATGAATATAAAAGGCTTCAATTATTCAATTTCTTTGTGGGTGCAAATGTTGTGTGTTTACCATTGAAGAGATTTTACAAAAAAAATTCCCCAACATTTTTTTTATACTTAGGATACATCCAAAGTTGATCTAAAGCTGTAAGACTTGAAATAAATACTGATGGCTTTAAGTGCAACACTTGAGCAGGGCCATACATACATACACATATGTATATGTGTGTGTATATATATACACACACACACACACATACACATATGTATATGTGTGTGTATATATATACACACACACACACACACATATGTGTGTATATATATACATATTTTTTCAATGTCATTGCTTACCAATTAAAATTAAATTTGACCCATTTAAGGCTCCAATTATTTTACAACATACTGCACTTGACATTTTTTTGGGGGGAAAATATTGCATTTTGTTTTTATATCAAAAGACTATCAAGATTCTAGCGTTGAATACACTATACACACATTTATATATATAAAAAAAAAAAAGATCAAGAACAGTAAAGTCCCAGGGACTAAAGTTGGGGTGTAAAAAAAAAAATCTATATTGGTTTTGAGAACTAAAAATGGCTCCTGCATGTGACCCTCAACGGAATCGTTTGCACACCCCTGCTGGAAAGCAAAAAGAACTCACGCTGGCTGCTTTAGTTACCTGCTCAAAGGACTTCAGTCCTGCTTCTTTTCCCAAATTGATCATGTCGGACAGAACAGCCTTCTTCACTTCCTGCAACGCATCACAAACCTTCCTAAATATAAAAACATTCTTCCCTCAGCATGCTCTACGGCTGGAGAGGGAATCGAACAGTGACCTTGTTGCTGCACAGTTCTTCCATGGAACCCTGGCAGCCCAGATTCTGGGCAAAACGCAGCAAAACCTCAGGATCGGGTACCACGACTGCAACCAGGAAGGCCTGGAAACAAAATTGTGGTTGGCAATTGGCATGTGTGCACATGCACATTGTCTCACCTGTAGACTGTCACCGTGCACAAAGACCTGAGCCACAGGTGCGCTGCGCACGTAGACATTTTCAATCTTCTCTGGTGCGATGTATTCTCCCTGGGCCAGCTTAAAGATGTTCTTCTTGCGGTCAATAACCTTCAGAACTCCAGTCTGTTGGCGGCAAAGAAACCTGCTGCCATCACACTTGACTTACAAAAGCACTTTTCATCCATCCACCTTAAACCGCGTATCCAGAATCGGGTCACGTGGTCAACAGCTCCACCAGAGACCCCCAGACTTCCCTTTCCAGAGCAACATTAGCAATTTCCTCCTGGGGAATCCCCAAGCCAGAGAGGAGATGCAATCCCCCCCCGCTCCCCATCTGGTCCTTTGCCTGCCCTGGGGTCTCCTCCCAATGGGAGGTGCAACAAGGACCTCTTTAAGGAGACGCTCATGAGGCATCCGCACAAGATGCCTGAACCACCTAAGTTTTTCAGACATAAATGTAAGGAGCTGCTTTAAAAACATCTGCCATCACGGCACAAGTGAATGCTGAGTACAGAGGAGCCAGGTGAGTGAACACTATCACAGGAGCCATCTGCACCAGGAGGTCATGGTACCATGGTCACCAGGATGCAGGAGCCATCTGCACCAGGAGGTCATGGTACCATGGTCACCAGGATGCAGAAGCCAGGTGAGTGAACACTCACAGGAGCCATCTGCACCAGGAGGTCATGGTACCATGGTCACCAGGATGCAGGAGCCATCTGCACCAGGAGGTCATGGTACCATGGTCACCAGGATGCAGGAGCCATCTGCACCAGGAGGTCATGTTACCATGGTCACCAGGATGCAGGAGCCATCTGCACCAGGAGGTCATGTTACCATGGTCACCAGGATGCAGGAGCCATCTGCACCAGGAGGTCATGTTACCATGGTCACCAGGATGCAGGAGCCATCTGCACCAGGAGGTCATGGTACCATGGTCACCAGGATGCAGACAAAGCTGATGCAGATTGCTTCCTCCGAGGCAAACTGGAAATTAAAACAAATTTTGCATAACTACAGATAAAAATGGCATCAATAAAAACAATTAGGCAACAGCCAAATGGGAAAAAAAAGGTGAGTGTTAAAAACATGAACTTTCGCTGCAGCTCTGAAGTCCTCCGACATAGATGGGGGGGCCATCACCAGGGAAGTAATAGTGGAATAATTAGGTGTGTGCTGGAGGATCTCGGGGTAAAAGCAAATCTGAAAGAGTCCCAACAACATTTATAAACCGCAAGAAGAACCTTTAAGTTGATCCTGAAACACAGGAAGCCAAATGCAGAGATGTTAAAACTGGTGTAATACGAGCCCCCCTTCTGGTCTTGTCTTTTGGAGTAGTTGCAAAGGTGCAATAACATTTTTAGGACAAGCGGAAAGCAGGGCATTACAATCATCTATACCACTTGTAATAAATGCATTCATTAGCGTTTCCCTGAGAGAACTGGGAAAACTCTGGCCATTTTCTTAAAAATCTATGGTTCGAAACCTGTTTATGGTCTTCAAGGTACATTAGCTAACTCTTCCCCTCCAAAACCTCTCCCTAAACATGCACCTCCCAACAAAAATTTCCTGTGTTTATAAGACTCATTTAGAACATACGGCCTGCGTTCACATGTTTATTACCATCAGTTCCAGCTGCAAACACTACCACTCCCATTTAATTGCTTCAAACAAGCCAGTCCATTCGGGATTTCACTCTTGGGATTGCACCAACTTACATCAATTTGACCGATCCTGGGAATTGGGCGCTGCCTCACAACTTTGTCTAATTTCTCCACACTTTAGTCAATTGGCATCATTTTCAATCAAATGTGTTTGAGTGGCGCTCAGACTCACTCTTCAACTGATCAAAACGTGAACAAATTTGCCAACACTATCAAATGGCGAAGCAACATCAGACAGCAAATATGTACACACTACTACTAATGAAGAACAAATCAGTGATTGAAGTGACAAGCTCGCAATCCTACAAAACCTTGTTTGTGGACAAGGATATTACAGCCTTTCAATCACCTTCGCCACTTATGCCAACACAATCCAGTGAAAAGATTCAGATAACTGCCGCTGCTAAGCTAACAGCTTCACTAAAACACTTCTCCAAGTACACTCTCACCAACCTCACATTCACTTTTTAAAAAAGGCCCACACTCTGCTCTCATGAAACATCATTCATTTGCCTCTTTTGATTTTTTGTTTTCTTAATGTAATGCATTACATTAAGATAATTATAATTTGATAAAGTAACAACTACAATTACTTTTAAAAGTAATTATCCCAACCCTGGTTATAAAGAATTAAGTCATTTGACAATGTGCTCGAGTATTCACTTCAAGGCAATCTACAGTATACTTTTAAGGCCATCCTACAAAATAAGTCATTTGGAAGTATTCTCTAGTTTTTGGAGGTTAAGGTTACAAGAGCGTATTAAAAAAAATGGCCTCAAAACCATGACGACTTATGTTGCAACATTTGGAAAAGCTGCTGCAAATTCAGGCCACAAAAAGTCCAGAGACTGATGAGTTGATGGTCTTGGAGAGATCTGGTTTTTCCAATGAGTTCACCCCCAGCATTTGGGCACGCTTTACCTCCAATTAGAGCACAGAAGTTACGATAAATATCTTGACTCTACCTTCAGCCATTTTCCGATGTCTCCAGTGTGGAGCCAGCCGTCTTTATCCAAAGCCTCAGCGGTCTTCTCCGGATCCTTCAGGTAGCCTTTGAACACGTTGGTGCCCTTGATGCACACCTGCCACCACAACAGTCATGCACTCGCTTCCTCCAAAAAAACAATGTAAACTCACCTCGCCTTCACCATTGGAGGCAAAGTAGTTCATCTCTTCCACGTCCACCAGTTTCACCACGTTACACGGCAGAGGAACCCCCACGTGTCCTGAGGTCAAAAGGCATCTCGTAACCAAAAGAGACTCGCATGGCGGTAGACGTCGTACCTGAGGTGGCGTCTCCCGGCATGGTGAAGGTGCAGCCGGCCGTGCATTCAGTCTGGCCGTAGGCCTCAAAGATCTGTCACATGGGGAGTCATGGCGATGTTATAGCTCCTGATTTGTAGGCCTCGTTCACAGATTTGCACAAACACTGTAGGCGCACTCCAGCGAGACTTGAAATCAAGACTGTTCATACGGCACTTTTCATACACAGGAAAGTGGCAAACAAAATGCTGAACTAAAGACAAATAACTTGCATCCACAGCAACACTGACAACAGCAGAGCAACAACACGGTGCTGAGGATTATAGGAAAAACTGCACCTGAAGAACTCAAATGAACACTATCCCAAAAAAATTAATAAAAAGTATAGAACATGTGAAATGCAAAAAATGTTTTTCACCATTCTCAGTGTTAGAAAACACCAAACTAATAAAACATGATCAGTAAAAATCCTGATTGAAAAGCTGTCTTTTTGAAAATCGTAGCGCTCTCTGAAAAAGGTACAAAGGCCAGTGCCAGAGGACCTCAGGATCCGCCAAGGTTTATACGCTTAAAGCAGGTCGCCGGGCCATTAGGACCCTTAAAAACTACGTTTAAAATTGAATGGGGGAGCCAATGCGACAAGTTTAAAACTGGTGTAATATGCTGCCATCCTTGTCGGCACACGTGCAGATTGAGTTTTCACATTTTTGGAAGAACAGGGCATTGCAATAATCTTAGACAGGAAATAAAGCATGCATTAGCATGTTGCGCTACTAAAAAAGTCAATATGCAAAGTAAAACTGCTTGAGCAAGAAAGTTTGCTACTAGGAGTCTCTTAAAACAAAAACAGACTAGCATGAGGTATCAGATGTTTATCTGCAAAATAATCCACCCTAGTGTCAAATAAAGTTGCAAGTATCACAACTTTGATAAGATGAGAAGCCATTTCCCCAACAAGAGCCTTCAATTAACGCCAGACGTATCATGAGCGATACATAGGTTGGAGCCCACTCCAGTGTCACTTTTGTTCCCTATAGAGCCTGACCTATTAGATCAGATGCATTAAACATATCAGCCACAGGAGGGCAGTCATTGATTGTTTAGAAGGCTGTACAATCACCCTGCAAGCAACAAAAAAATAAAAAAAATGTTAATAGAAACTTTGCCGAATTTGAACAAGGAAAAGCTAAGAAAATGTTTTAAATTTACTGATACATCAGTAAAAAGGTAATCCAACGTGAAATTCCCTAATGTTTGACATTTTATAGTAAAACTGTTTTGAAAATGTGTAAAAATGAGAAACATCCATATATGTAATGCAACTAAACTTGTCAACTGGCATTTTATTGCTTATAAAAAGTATAGTTGCATACAACTTCTCCAAGGCAGAAGCCCATTTCAAAAGTTCCGAGTAACAAATGTGTCTGCATATTTCAATGTACTGCGCCTTGAGTTTGAAGCAGCAGCAAGTCATTTTTCAACCTTCATGAAGTTGTCAGAACTTTTGAACTTACAACTAGTTGAATGACACCCCAGGGGGCCTCTATCGCTTTCAATGGCACTTTGTGACTTTGGAGGGTGGCAGGAACCAAAAAAAACTTCAGGTCACTCCCTTTCCAATTCGTTAAGACAAAACGACGCGACCGCCTACTTGCAGTCATGGCAGAAGCTCCAAAACCAAAGAAATGAGTGTAGTCAGAGAAAAAAAAAAAAAAAAAAAAAAAGGTAGCTTACCGGGATAAAAGGAAAGTTACTTTTCTTGGCTGGCGTGAGCTCAAAGACTAGGAATTTCAGACCGATGCTGAATTTATTACTGGACTAGTGACTTTCAATTCTCAAAATTAAAATAACGCTAAGGCTAGCTATCAGGAATGTGTGTGGTAGGAATTAACAGCAAACAGTGTGATAGTTTCACTACTTCCTTTGAAAAAAAAACAAAAAAAACTCGGAGCTGCATCCGCCTCCATAGATTCTTGGTAGTTGCACAATCCAAGACCATTTCTTGATAGTGTGCCATTTAGCATAAGCAGAATATTTGTGCCAATATTAAATCACGTCAGTGCGACGCTATATGCACTAGTCCTCTTGGGAAATGTGGTCTCCTGGCAACAAACTACAGCTTTGGTCCACCGGTACCGCCAAAATCAAACAAAACTGAACGTTTTTAATTGGGGCTTTAATTATTGTGACCACGGAGCGTCGGCAAATATCACTCCAATTCAAGGACAGCATAAGTATTTTTCATATCTACCATTGTTCTTTTTATGAATTACACCTTATTTTTTACTTTGCTGTGAGGAAAGAGTTGCAGGCCACACATTGTCTCCAGGCCATTCTTTGATGACATTTTTTTACTCATTTTCAAAACATGCAGACGATGTTAATTATTCACGTCCATGCTGGTGAGGCCCAAAAGACGGGGGGAACCACACTCCGGCCAGAAAGTTACCTGACAACCGAGCGAGGCCCGGAGGAAGTCCAGAACAGAAGGAGAGATGGGCGCCGCCCCCGTCACCATGACTCGTACCCGTCCACCCAGAGACTCCTGATCAGCAAGTCGGCCACCAGTAAGTCACTTCCTGCACGCGTCGTTTTGATCCGTGTTGTTGTACCTGCACTTTGTGGAAGATGAGCTTGTCCCAGATGCTGTTGTTCCTCACAATGCCTTCCCGCACCTCGGCCAGCTTTCTTTCCACCGCAAAGTTGAGTAGCCATTTTTTGAAAGGGGACACAGCGCCGCTCTGCACCTGGACACAAAAGAACAGACTTAAAAAAACAAAAATAAAAAAATTCATAGCGACAAAACGCCACTACCAACTTTGTCATAGATGCGGTTGAGAAGTCGAGGCACGACGGGAAAAATTGTGGGTTGCAGAGTTTTCATGTCGTCAGGCAGAAGTCTAATGTCCCCTTGGAAGAATCCCACTCGAGCTCCAGCGCCGTACATGACAGTCTGCAGCAAGAAGACACTGATACCCCTGCAGGTGTGGAACCAACATCAAGTTCTCACCTGCACCACTCTCTCAAACATGTGTGCCAACGGCAGGAAGGAAATGCTAACATCCTCAGTATTGGGAACAACGGATGTCTAGGCAAACACAGGAAATTAGAATTGTGGCTAAATGTGCATCCTACAAGAGGCCCAAAGAAAATACACCTCAAAAGTTTGGATGACTCCAGCAGCATCAGCAACCACGTTCTCATGGGTCAGCATCGCCCCCTTTGGGTTCCCTTTGAAAAGACACATTTAGCCTCAGCCGGTCTTTCTGGTTCTGAGGACCAAGAGTGTTTACCTGTAGTTCCACTGGTGAAGCAAACTATGCTGAGGTCTTCTGGCTTGGGTGGCTACAGTGAATAGAACACCCTTGAGCAATAAAGCGCCTCAGGTTCAAGCTTTCTGAAGGCAGAAAACTAAAACCTGTTGCACAGTACATATGCCAAAACCAGGCCAACGAACAGTAGGTCCCAATAAGCCATCTCAACAAGACAGGTGACAAGCTAAGGGTTCAAAAATAGCCTAAGGATGCATTTCGGACATCCTTGCCTTAACAAGTCATAACTGAGAACGTTGGCTTACCACTGGCTTTTGAAGATCACTTTTCCCAGAAGCCTGTGGAGCAGAAAGAAAAAAAAAACACTTAAGTCAATGGTTGCTTCTAGGACTCAGGAGGCAGCGGACAGGTACCGACAGGCCAAGCGGTGTGCGGCTTCAGCGGTCGCAAAAACTCAGACATGGGAGGAGTTCGGGGAAGCCATGGAAAACGACTTCCGAACGGCTTCGAAGCAATTCTGGACCACCAAACGCTGCCTCAGAAAGGGGAAGCAGTGCAATATCAACACCGTGTATGGTGCGGGTGGTGTTCTGCTGACCTCGACTGCGGATGTTGTGGATCGGTGGAGGGAATACTCCTCAATCCGACCAACACGTTTTCCTTTGAGGAAGCAGTGCCTGGGGAATCTGTGGTGGGCTCTCCTATTTCTGTTGCTGAGGTAGTTAAAAAGCTCCTTGGTGGCAATGCCCCGGAGGTGGATGAGACCCACCCGGAGTTCCTTAAGGCTCTGGATGCTGTGGGGCTGTCTTGATTGACAAGACTCTACAGCATCGCGTAGATATCGGGGGTGGTACCCTTGGATTGGCAGACCCAGCTGGTGGTTACTCTCTTTAAGAAGGGGAACCGGAGGGTGTGTTCCAACTATCGTGGAATCACACTCCTCAGCCTTCCCGGGAAGGTCTATTTAGGTGTACAGGAGAGGCTACACCGAATAGTCGAACCTCGGCTTCAGGAGGAACAGTGTGGTTTTCGTTCTGGTAGTGGAACTGCGCTATACTCTCGGCAGGTTCCTTGTGGGTGAATGGGAGTTTGCTCAACCATTCTACATGTGCTTTGTGGACTTGGAGAAGGCATTCGACAGTGTCCCTCAGGGAGTGCTCAGAGAGTATGGGGTATCGGAATGTCTGATTGTGGCTGTCCGCTCCCTGTACGATCAGTGTCACAGGTTAGTACGCATTGCCAACAGTAAGTCGGACACGTTTCCAGTGAGGGTTGGACTCCGCCAAGGCTGCCCTTTGTCACAGACTGTGCTCTGAGAGCTGAAGATTCTGGCCACATGAAGCCAGCAGGACCACATTATCCGCAAAAAGCAGAGACCTAATCTTGCAGCCACTAACCGGATCCCCTCAGCACCCCAACTGTGCCAATAAATTCTGTCCACAAAAGTTGCTAACAGAATCGGTGACAAAGGGCAGCCTTGGCAGGGTCCAACCCTCATTGGAAACTGGGTCGACTTACTGCCGGCAACCCAGACCAGGCTCTGTCATGGATCATACAGGGAGTGGACCGCCACAATCAGGTCGATATCCCATATTCTGAGCACTCTCCACAGGACTTCCTGAAAGACACAGTCGTACGCCTTCTCCAAGTCCACAAAACACATGTAGACTCTCCCCGCCCTATCCCCAAGTCAAAACATTTGGCCACCCCTGGTCTATACTCTAAAGCAAATTGTGAGCCCAAGTGAAACTTACCTGGTGGGTTTCTTCTGTTCCACACAAGACGCAAACTTGGGTCATCCGCATAAGGCAAGCGTGCTAACCATCAAGCTATAAGCCTGGGCTATCAACTTGATAGGCAACACCCCCTCTTAAGGTTACCAGGGAGTGAGGTGTATCAGCATTGACATTGTTCAGCCCCACTCGAGTTTCCTCCATTACAAACACCCCACCATTATTTAAGGCACGGTTTACACAACATACTGTCACAGCACAGCCACATTTACAACAGTGATACCTCCACATCCTGCATGGACAACACGTCAACACCACACTTGGTTCCTCGCTGGACTAGGTCTGTGTCGAACGGATCCATGACAATGACAGTTTTCAGGACCGGAGTCTGTCCTTTCTCGCAGTTCTGCAGCAGAGCCTCGGCTTTTTCCCGAGTGTCACACAGCACGGTGGAAATGTCCGCTAAAACATAAGTAGAAGAACATCAGGTTTAATAAAAGGAAGTTTAGAGCACATCTCGGGGATGGACCAGATCCAATTACCTTGGTCGATAATGAAGACGAGCGCTTCGGGACCCAGGGTGTCGTAAAGGGGGACCGCCACCATGGAGTAGGTGTAACAGGCCAGCTCACTGATAATCCACTTTGAAAATAAAGTCCAGTGAGCAAAAATATGCCATCAAAGCGCCACTCTGCAATGGTGCCGACTCACTTCTGGTCGGTTCTGAGCAAAGATGCCTATGAAAGTGTTTGGGTTGGCCTTCAAGCCCCTCTGGAGGAGCCCCGAGCCGAGATGCTCCGCTCTGTCCGACACCTTCCGGGGCAGGACAACAAGTCAGGATTTTTTCTCGGGCGTGTGATTCAGGTGTGTCATGCGGTGTGTTTACCTGTTTGTACCTGAGCCACTGATACGGCCTCCCGGCTTTTCTGGAGCCCAAACACGGCCCGTTACCTGCAGGCAGCGGGTCAGAAAATGTGGACACTTGTCTTCTCTAAAAACTGGGTGAGATACATTTGACTTTTTTTTTTTTTTTTTTTTAAACCACTGATGGGTTAGACCAGGGGTGCTCAAACTTTGACCAGGAAAAAAAAGGTGGGGGTCCAACTACATTTAAAGATATACATACACACGTGTGTACATATAATAGTTATGTGATTCAAATGGGGGTACGCGTACCCCTGGGGGTACTTGAAGATATGCCAAGGGGTACGTGAGATGTTTTTTAAATATTCTAAAAATAGCAACAATTCAAAAATCCTTCATAAATATATTCATTGAATAATACTTCAACAAAATATAAATGTAAGTTCATAAACTGAAAAGAAATGCAACAATGCAATATTCAGAGTTGACAGCTAGATTTTTTGTGTACATGTTCCATAAAATATTGATGTTAAAGATTTCTTTTATTGTGAAGAAATGTTTAGAAGTAAGTTGATGAATCCAGATGGATCTCTATTACAATCCCCAAAGTGGGAACTTTAAGTTGATGATTACTTCTATGTGGAGAAATCTGCATTTACAATTAAATCACTTGTTTATTTTCAACAAGTTTTTACTAACCCTCTTTTTTCCAAATAGTTCAAAAAAGACCACAACAAATGAGCAATATTTTGCACCGTTATACAATTTAATAAATCAGAAACTGATGACATAGTGCTGTATTTTACTTCTTTATCTCAACCCAAAATGCTTTGCTCTGATTAGGGGGTACTTGAATTAAAAAAAATGTTGACAGGGGGTACATCACTGAAAAAATTTTGAGAACCACTGCTGTAATTAATACAAGTGTACATAAAGAGTATGTGAAAGTAGGACTTCTACCTTGTTTACTTCTGTAACAACCTCCTCAAAGTTTTGTCATTGGAAAGGTCGAGCAGTTAAAATGCACCAAACATGGATAAGTGTTTCGCATTTTTCCCATCATGATTTGTAATTGAATTAAATGTGTCATTTAGATTTTTTCTCATGGTGCATGGGCAATTTTTTTTTAGATTATCCAAAGTTCCGTAAGCACATTCCGTTGTGACCATGTTGACATTTTGTGTGGGTTTGACTTTTTTTGCACTATGACCAGGGAAAGTTGTTTGCATTGGGTTGTACAATTAAATGCTATGCAGGATTCCCTTTAGAGCAAAAAGTCCTTGACCTGAATAGGTCTGAAAGATGGCAAACATCAGCAGCAAAGTACTCGGACTTCCCAAATGAATGCCAAATTATTAAAACTGATAATGCCAGCAGGCCGTAATTTGGACACTCCTATGCACCTTAGAAATGTTCCACTTTTAAATGTTAAACTTTTTAATTAGTATTCTTTAGATGGGTTCCCAACTTTAGGTTTGCGGACCCATTCTCTGTCAGGTGCATCTGATTTTGAAAGCATTAGCTTGGATTTAGGGAACCAAAGACAAGCGGTCTAGCACAGGGGGTCACATCGCCACACAGTCTGTATGAAACACTACCTAAATGTGCAATACTACATATTCAAATAGAACCTGCTAATCGCTAGCCATCTTATACTTGCATGGATATATTATGAATGGGTGTTTTTATTTCCAACCTGCCAAGTAGGATGGCATTTCTAAACTACATTATTCTTTAAAAAGTAGACAGGGGATTTGTTTAACAAGTGTAAATTTTATACTGTTTCTGGCCACTGTAACATCAGTTTGAACAGTAACAGTTTGAAATGATGATTTTTGGTGAACCACCAGATGGCGCACCACAGAGATTCACTAATTTAGACACTTGAGTGTAAAAAAATCTAATATATGATTTTTGTTTAACACTTATGAATGGGGCCATTTTGAATACCCAATAATTGTTTTTGTTTTTTTTAACAGTCATTGTTAAAAAAAATAAAATCTATGTTAATACACCTATTTAAAGCTCCAATTAGGAAAAAAAACAACTTTATATTGACTGACATGAATTTAAGAATGGAACAAAAAAAGATTTGAATTATTTCACACACACGCTCTTTATGCAAATTCAAACTCACCTGAAACTCTCATCCCCCTCTGAAACACCTCATAGATGGTCTTGGCGTCGCCATAGTAATAAGCCAGCAGGTTGTTGTTGTCCTTGAGCAAGGCAATCTTCCTGGCTCCATCCTGAAAGGTGCAGAGTGGGAAGTACATCACAAGGTCACATCAAAACGCCATTGAAGCTGCGTCACCTTGATGCCCACGGTCTGGCACTCCAGGTCGGCAGGGGGCCTTATGGGGGCGGGCCTGGTGTTGAGGTAGAACAGGGTCGCGGCCGCCACCACGAACAGCGAGATGATGGCCGGCGTGGGCAGCGGCGAGAAGAGCATCTGGAAGAGGACCTCCATGGTTTACGCTCTGCAGAGACACGCTTGTTACATTTGCTGCTCCTTGACACGCTCACCAAGGATCGGGCTCAAAGTCAACGCTCTTGCACAAGTCAGACTAACCAGGAGAAAGTCAACTCGGCACGTTTCTGTCATGGGAGAAAATCTTCACTTGTGATAAGAAAAACAAAAAGCTATGCTAAAAGTGCAAGAAAGAACCAACATGCGATTGAAGATCATTTCCCTTTTGCCATTAAACATAGAAAATAGGCTGTAAATCCGGGGTGTCCTAACTTTTTCCACTGAGGGCCGCACACTGAATAATCAAAGCAAGCGGGGGCCATTTAGCTTAAAAACCAATACATGTATGAAAGAATATACATTTAGGCCTCCACTCAGGCGCGATCCCGGGGACCCCAAAGGGTTTTGGTAAAAATGTGTCATTATTCAGTATTATTTTTAATATTATTCAAGGTTTAAATCTCTAGATCAACATTAGGTCTATCTGTCAATATGACGCTTTTAAAGATTTAAGTTGTATGCTCTTTTTGTCAAAGAAAACCATATTTTTTTATTGAAAAAGTAGAATGTTTGAAATGATCTAATAATTAGAGCCAGAAAAAGGTCAACAACTCATAACACCATTGATTTTAATTCACTATTATTTTTTGTGTAATGACACTTAAAAACAACACACTGATCCAAAAGGGTCTGACTCCTTAAAGTGTTAAAAAAAAATTATTTTTTTTTTTTACTGTTTACTTTTAACACAATGGTCTCGAGATCAACTTCAGATCTATCGGTCAATTAAAAAAAAAAAAATCTGTTTTTTGTTTGTTCGTTTTAGGCCATTCTTTAAAAAAAAAAACAGCTCAGTTTTTTATATGGCAAACAAAATATAAAAACATTTGCCCCAAAAAATATCTCAAAGTGTGATATTTAATGTGACGTAATTGGAGCCCTGAATTGGTCAATAAGTCATAATTGATTTCGATTCAATATTTTTATTTTGTATTTTTTAAGAAACAGCCTGCATGTCAGCTTTGTGTTATTAGAATAAACATTGCAACATGTTCTTGTTATCTTTCACCTGGTTGCCCCTTTTATACCTCTTTTTATGTTTTTTTTTTTACCATAGTATTTTTAAAATGTGCCGTGGGGCCGTAAAAAAATGCCCCCCAGGCCGCACTTTGGACACCATGCTGTAAATACATATGTTCAAATCTATCATCTTTAAATGTTTACAATTGTAGTATTTTTAATTAATCAGTTTTAGCAGAGTAAAGCTGCAGATGAGCAATGTCTTAAATATAAATCCTGACATTTCGTAAGTAAACTGTCCTGTGACTGTGACACACACACACAAGTTTAACTACATTTTCCAGTAGCTTGGCGCAAGCTTAGCTGCTTTTTTTTTTTCCAACAAGTAGCTTTTCCTGTAGCTTAGCTCTTCTAGAGCCATGTAGCAAGGCGCTTTACATCAAGGCTACAAAGTGAGAACATGGACTGCTAATCCAGACTACAAACTAAACAAATACATAGTGACCCCTAGAGGTGGTTGTAGGTGTCCCCAGCTAAGTGACTTACTATTTGGACACTCAGTTACATGAACAGTTACATTATACATGTGGGCCCATAGATAGCTACATTTAACAGCATTTCTATCTACTTTTACTGTGGATCTTGCTACAATTCTCCAAGGATAGCTTAACTACATTTTATGGAGAGTAATTTGGAGGTGAGCCTACTACATTCTCCAAGTAACTTGCCCATCACTGTACACTTTTTTTTTTTAAATAAAAAAAGGTGGAGGCTGAAGCATTAGATTTTGCCAACTTTAAAAGTAAAACATTTCTGTTTTATCCATTCATAACTATTTGACATGCACACAGTAGAATTAGTGCATTGCACTTTTTATTTCCAATTTTAAATTACTGCACATATTGATTTATTTAAAAGGATAAACATTTGTTTAGCTTCCACACATTGTATTTTTAAGTTTGGATGTGAAATGTCCGCCGGACACGATACGACAAGACGGCACTGGACCAAGCATTGACCCTTGTGGGCCGCCATCCCTTTGGAGTGAGTCAATATTTCAGAGCATTTTTATGTCAATTATGCCATATCGCCTTTTAATAAAGGCTTCAAAAAGCAGAATGCTCTTACCTGCACGAAACAGAACCTTTTCCTCAGCCTGACAAGAGGTTATAAAACTCCCAGAGGGGACCTTTGAACTTTGCTTGTTGTGAACAAGAAAAAGAGCAGGAGTAGGGACATAAACGCAATACTGTGTCGATAAAAAAGGTATTTCTTCAACTGCGTTGGAAAAGGAATCACTTACGGCTGACAGAGGAAGACGAGCAATTATGTTTAACATTTGCAGAGTTCCTGGGTGAAAAGTCAAAAGCGGTTGTAGCACTTTTTCCTCTCATCTCATCTACTTAAAGCAGAGTTATATTGTACAAATTATTCTAAAATAATGCAAAGTCAGCGCTCGCTTTCTTGCTTTTAATGACATTTTAACATTTGAAAGGCCGAAACAAACAACTTAGTGATGCGTGAATAAAAAGACATAATATTATTATCATTATTATTTAGCCTCGACATGTTCAGATAAAAGAAAAGTGTTTGATGGGAAGTTACCTGCTGGGATTGGCAGAGATGTTAGAGACCCTCCTGGAGGAAGAGCTGAAAACAAACAAAAAAAAAAAAAGACTTGCAGCAGTGCCACCATTAATGTATGCACCTGTGCTCGTTAACACTTGCAAGTGCACGCAGGTGTGTGTGTGTGCGTGTGTGTGCATGTGTGTGTACACGTGTGTGTGTGCATATGTGTGTGTGTGTGTGTGTGTGTGTGTGTGTGTGTGCGTGCGTGTCAGCACTGACACTCCCTGTGGAGATACATGGAAGAGTTTCCTTTCAATCATTTGATCTAAACATTTGAGGAGTCAACCCCACTCCATTGAGACATTTTCCACGGGTGTGTTTGCGTGTGGTGTTTGTGTGTTGCAGGGCGATAGAGATTGTGATGACCTTTGATGGGGCATTTATCAACACCGGCAATAATTAACCTTTGGAACTTGTAGATAAAATCTCATCAGGAGCATCAAATGATATCTGACATGGTTATAAAAGGTGTCAATTAGTTATCTGTGTTTACTGAATAATGTGCTAAACGCGGATGTGGGTTGTGGGAGTTGCATTTGTACTCAGTAGGGTTGTTCCAGTAAAGTACTCATACTAATGAACAGTGATGGCCATTAACGAGCTACATGCAGCTTAAATACATGTTCACGGTAGATTATTGGTAGCTTCACTACTTTTTGTACAAGGAACGATTCCCGTAGCTCAGCTATTTTTAGACCCATGGAGCGAGGTAGCTTTAAATACGTAGAAAATACAATGACCTGGATGAAAAAGAACATCCATACGTACGAGGAAAATCACTGTGAAACATTACGGACATGCCAATTAGAGGCAAGAAAAGATGGGTCATATAATAATAATATTAGTGGACTAGAGTTTATATCACGCTTTTCTATTATTAGATACTCAAAGCGCTCACAGAGAAATGGGAAGCCATCATTTATTCACACCTGCTAGTGGTAAGCTACATTTGTAGCCACAGCTGCCCTGGTGTAGACTGACAGAAGGAAGGCTGCCAGTTTGTGCCTACGGCCCCTCGGACCGCCACCTATCATTCATTCATCATTCATCATTCATTCACTGTGTGAGCGGCACCGGGGGCAAGGGTGAAGTGTCCTGCCCAAGGACACAACGGCAGCAATTTGGATGTCAAGAGGCGGGGAGCGAACCTGCAACCCTCCCTCTGGCACGGCCACTCTACCCACTATGCCAGGGGTCGGCAACCTGCGGCTCTTTATCGTCGCCCTAGTGGCTCTCTGGAGCTTTTTCAAAAATGTATGAAAAATGGAAATGATGAGGGGTAAAAAATATATTTTTTGTTTTAATTTGGTTTCTGTAGGAGGACAAACATGACAAACCTCCCTAATTGCAATAAAGCACACTGTTTGTATTAAACCTGTTCACTGATTCGAGTATTTGGTGAGCGACGTTTTGTCCTACTCATTTTGGCGGTCCTTGAACTCACCCTAGTTTGCTTACATGTACAACTTTCTCCGACTTTCTAAGACGTGTTTTATGCCACTTTTTTTTCTGTCTCATTTTGTCCAACAAACTTTTAATGTTGTGCATGAATGCACAAAGGTGAGTTTTGTTGATGTTATTGACTTGTGTGGAGTGATAATCAGACATATTTGGTCACTCCATTACTGCAAGCTAATCGATGCTAACATGCTATTTAGGCTAGCTGTATGTACATATTGCATTATGATGCCTCATTTGTAGCTATATTTGAGCTAATTTAGTTTCCTTTCAGTCCTCATAATTCAATGTATATCTCAAAACACACTATCTGTATGTAATATGGCTTCTATTTTTTTGCGGCTCCTTACAGATTTGTTTTTGTATTTTTGGTCTAATGTGGCTTTTTCAACATTTTGGGTTGCTGACCCCTGCACTAGGCCATGCCGCCCCAATACATATAAATATATATATATATATATATATATGTGTGTGTGTGTGTGTATGTATATATATATATATACATATATATATATGTGTATGTATATATATATATATATATATATATATATATATATATATATATATATATATATATATATATATATATGTATGTATATACACACACACACACTCCGTTTCCATATGAGTTGGGAAATTGTGTTAGATGTAAATATAAACGGAATACAATGATTTGCAAATTTTTTCCACCCCATATTCAGTTGAATATGCTACAAAGGCAACATATTTGATGTTCAAACTCATAAACTTGATTTTTTTTTTTTGCAAATAATAATTAACTTAGAATTTCATGGCTGTAACGCTATGATTAAACCTGCAGTTAATAATCCAGAGACGCAGGGATGGATCAAGTTCAATGCCAAAAATTGGGTATCTTCAACGATGGGGACATTAAGAGATCATTATAAAAAAGCACTGGATCTTGAAATGGCCAAAATAAAAAATTTTATTGGTCAAGAATGGAGAACCGCCTTCCAGACGGCCTCTACATGGGCCAGGAAACATCTGGGGCGCAGACTTCTGGGGGACACTCTCCGGTTGGCCGAGGCACAGATCCTCTCGGCCTTCGCGGACCTCCATGAGGTGGGGCTCCCTGCCCGACCTCCGCCGCCACCACCACGGCAGACCACTGTTTTGGTATCGGCGGGCACCAACACGGACCCCGTCGGCCGAGACCGGGCCCCTCATGTGGTACCATCAGGAGATCCTCCTGCACAGGTTTTCACCCGGGTCTCGGTGGCCACCAGCACCGACGCCATCTGCCCAGACTGGTCTCTTGTGGCGCAACGGGAGGCGGGCCCTCCAACACAGGTGACCCCCATCAGCTTCCCCCGCCTGTCACCCGCTCCTCCAGTTGCTGAGCCACCCAAAGAGCAGAGAGTGACACGACACATCAACCGGTGCAGCAGGCCCGCGGACGACACCATCCAGGAGGACCCGTCCAGCCAGCCTCCTCCTGCACGCCCCACAACGCCCCCTCCGAGCGCTCCTCCAAGACGTGAGGCTGTAGTGATGGTATACAGGGAGGATCAACAACAGGATACCCCCAGCTTGACCCAGGACATCCAGAACTCACCACAGGAGTCCACCAGATCCTTGGAAGCCCTGCTGATCGACCTCCAGGACAAAGAACAAACACGGGTCCCACAGCCTCTGCTTCGGCCCTCACCAAACCCGGCCACGCCCCCTGGCTTGTCCCAGGTCACCTGGTACACGGACGAGGAGGCATCACCACACCAGGAAGTACGACAACAGTCATCACGTGAGTCTACTTCCCCGGTGACCCCTCTTGTTGACTATCCAGACTCACCTTTGCAAGAAGAGCCTGGGCGACATCATTCAACTCCGTCCTCTCCTCCTCCTCACACGCCTCCGGATTGGTCCCATCTTTTCCCGGGGCTGCCAAAAAAGGTGACACGACAGGAACCCCCTGTCCCAGATTCTCCAACTGTTCCCTCTGTGTCTCAAAGTGTAGATCAAACAGTACAGGATGTTAATCGTGCACCCCCTAACAAACCCACTAGACACATCAACACACTTAAAAAAATGGTGGATTGGAAGGTGCTGGTCAACAAGAGGGTCTTGTTGATCGGCGACTCCAATCTCGCCCTTTTACCACCCTTTCACACACCTGACCTCCAAATTGACAGTTACCCGGGGGCCAACTTCCGCCACGCGGAGGCCATCCTGTTAAAGGCCAAAGTTACTGTCCAGGTAGACATGCTGGTATTAGCGTTTGGGCTCAACAATCGTGAGCAAAAGGTGAAGGAGACGACTTTAAAGCAGCTCCAAGGTGCACTTAGGGCAGCCGCGGCTAGGTTCCCACATGCCCAAGTCATAATTCCCCTGGTGAATTATTCGGCATTATTGCCCGAGGAACAGAAAAGGAACCTCGAGCAGCTGACGACCGGGACTTTGAGACCCAAGTAGACCACATTCATTGGACCAGGGAAACGGCCAAGTCCATGCTCAGGGATTGGCTTAGCCATTTAAACTTGGGGTCCCCATAATCCCGACCGTTCGGGGGGGTAATAAGAATGTAATTAATTTGGCCTGTAATTTTACGCCAACCCCCTCACAGGTCTCCCTCCTTAACAAGGACCTCAACTTCATCCCTTCTACTAACATCAGTGGTGACTGGCACCATCAATTGAAATTTGACCTCCAGCACTACCATAGATGTGTCAAACTTGCAGTGTTCTATGAGAAACAGGACACTCTCAAGCCCAGACCCTTCACAGCCCGCTCCGACTGGGAGCCCTCACCTGGACTTTTGCCTCCGGAGTTTCAGGCTCTGGTCCATGCTGATGAGCGTCCATTGTTCGGCTCGGGCTGTGCACCTGTGGTCCCCCGCAATTTGACACGTGGAGAAGTTGAGGCTCTTGATAGTCTGAAAAATAACAAACATATTGGGATCAAACCAGCGGATAAGGGGAGCGCTGTTGTCATTTTTGACAGATCACAATATATATGGGAGGGCTCGCGACAGTTGAGTGACACCACTTATTATTCACCACTGTCGGAACCTATTTATCCCCATACCATCCCCATGGTAGAAAAGATTGTTCATAATCTTCTACTTAAAAAATGTATTAATGATAAACAAAAACAGTATCTCTTGGGGGAGCTGGATCCCCGAACCCGCAGATTTTACATGCTCCCTAAAATACACAAGGAGCCAGACAAGTGGAGCAAGCCCCACGAGATCCCTCCGGGCCGGCCCATTGTGTCTGACTGCGGGAGCGAAACATACAGAACGGCAGAGTTCATCGACTACTATTTAACGCCACTCTCCGTTCTCCACGACAGCTACCTCAGAGATACTTATGATTTTATAGATAAAATCAAGAGTGTGCACATTCCCCCAGAGTCAATCTTATTTACTATTGACATTGGCAGCCTGTATACGAACATAGATATTGATGAGGGTATTCAGGCTGTCAAAAACGTCTTCTATAGGTACCGGGACGTCAGCAGGCCTGAAAAGGAGCTACTACAGCTCCTTGACATTAATTTGAGGAGAAACGATTTTGAGTTCGATGGTCGTTTCTACCTCCAAATTAAGGGCACTGCTATGGGCAAGAAATTTGCTCCGGCGTATGCCAATATATTTATGGCAGAGTGGGAGACTTCTGTCTTAGCCATCTGCCCAAAACGTCCTCTCCACTATTTTCGGTACCTCGATGACATCTGGGGCGTCTGGACACACTCTAGGGAGGAGTTTGACGTGTTTTTGACCACGCTCAATACTCATAACCCTAACATCACCATTAAGTCGACCACGAGCAACACCTCCGTCGACTTTTTGGGCACCACGACATTCAAGGGTCCTGACTTTTTAAACAGTCACAACTTGGACATTCGGGTGTTCTTCTAGGAGACCGACACTCACGCACTCCTTTATAAGAGCAGCTTCCACCCAAAGCACACGTTAGCTGGGTTGGTGAAATCCCAACTTTTAAGGTTTCATCGGATTTGCACCAGGCGGGAGGACTTCCTGGTGGCCTCGAGGGCCCTCTTTACTGCTCTGAAGGGGAGGGGCTATTCCAGGTCCTTCCTCAGACGACAGTTGAGGGTCTTCTTGGACCCGGGGAGACCCCCCCTGGGACAACCATGATCCCTTTCATCACCACCTACTCTCCTTCGACCGTACGAGTCGCCAGGATTGTCAAAGACAACTTCTGGACTTTTGTGGAGAGTAGTGGGAGGCTGCCGGAGCATTATGTGGTGCCGGCCTACCGCAAGAACCCTAACTTGAGTGATATGCTGGTCAGGGCCAGGGTCAGCTCCATGAAAAACCCGCCCTCCACTCGGAGGGACGCCCTTGTCCGCCACTCACAGTGGTTGGTGAATCCCCATAGCCGCAAGGTTTTCCAACCACTGTGCCGTGGCGGCCGTCACACCAAAAACTGTGTGTACGTTATCAAATGCCAACGATGTGGCGAGATGTATGTAGGTGAGACGGGCAATACCCTGGTCGGGAGATTCGCCCAACACAAGCACAACATCGTTAGGCACGAAAACACCAACACGCACCTGGTTCAGCACTTTATCCGACACGGGTGGTCTTCCGTGCGGGTAACAGTTGTGCAAATGGATCCGAGATGGAGCCTGGCTCAACGTCTTAGAGCCGAGCACCTCTGGATCACTAAACTTGGCACCAGGTACCCGGGTGGCCTCAATGAGGTTTGAGCTGGAGGCTGTAGGATTGTCGACGGACAGTACACATTCCCTTCTTACTTCCCTTCTTTATTTTTTTCTACCCCCCATGCCCCCTTCCCCTAACCCTACCCATCTCCTTTTTCTACTCCTAAAACCTACCCAAAAACCTAACCCCAACCCCAACCCTAACCCCAACCACAAACCTAACCCTAAACCCTAACCCCAACCCTAACCCCAACCCTAACCCTAAACCTAAACCTAACCCTAAACCCTAACCCCAACACCAACCCTAACCCTAACCCTAAACCCTAACCCTAAACCCTAACCCCAACCCTAACCCTAACCCCACCCCCAACCACAAACCTAACCCCAACCCTAACCCTAAACTCTAACCCTAAACCCTAACCCACCCCCAACCCTAACCCTAACCCCACCCCCAACCCTAACCCTAACCCCAACCCTAACCCTAAACCTAAACCCTAACCCTAAACCCTAACCCCACCCCCAACCCTAACCCTAAACCTAAACCCTAACCCTAACCCTAATCCCTAACCCTAACCCTAACCCTAACCCTAACCCTGGTGCAGCATTTTATCCGGCACGGGTGGACTTCTGTTCGGGTGTGCGTTGTCCAGACTGACGCCAGATGGAGTGTGGCCCAACGAAAGCGGGCCGAACGCCTGTGGATCACAAAGTTGGGGACCAGACATCCGGGGGGCCTCAATGAGGCGTGAGTGCGAGCCCGCTGGGCCATAGACGGACCGTGCACACCCCTCTTTTATTCTTTTTTACACTCTTTTATCGCCCTTCCCCCACCCCTTACCCTAACCCTAACCACTCTCCTTTTTCACTCCTAAAACCTACCCATCTCTCTTTTCTTTACACCTAACACCTACCCATCTCTCCTTCTCTTTATACCTAACCCTAACTCCTAACTCTAACCCTAACCCCAACCCCAACCCCAACCCTAACCCTAACCCTAACCCTAACCTTCCTCAGGAGACAGTTCAGGTGCTTCCTTGACCCAAAAAAGCCCCCCCTCGGCGATTCTATGATCCCATTCATCACCACATTCTCACCTGCGGCGGTGCAGGTGTCCAGAATGGTGAAACAAAACTTCAGGGATTTTGTTGACAAAAGCGGGAATCTTCAACAACACTATTTGGTCTCAGCCTACCGGAAGAATCCTAGCCTGGGGGATTTGCTGGTTAGAGCTCGGGTTCCCTCCCTTAGAGACCCGCCCCCCACTCGAAGCAATGCTCCCTTTCAGCATATCCCCTGGTTGATCAACCGACACAATGGCAAGGTCTTCCGACCGCTGTGCAGAGGGGACGGGCACACGAAGAATTGTGTGTATGTTATCCTCTGCCAGCGCTGCCAAGTCATGTATGTTGGCGAAACGGGTAACACAATGGCCACCCGTTTTCGCCAACACAAATACAATATTGTCCGGCGGAAGAACACATCCACCCACCTAGTGCAACACTTCATCCGGCACGGGTGGGCTTCTGTCCGGGCGTGCGTGATCCAGGCCGACTCCAAGTGGAGTGTAGGCCAACGCAGGGGGACTGAACGCTCCTGGATCACAAAACTGGGCACCCGCCATCCGGGGGGCCTCAATGAGGCGTGAGTGCGAGCCCGCTGGACCATAGATGGACCGTGCACACCCTTCTTATATTCTTTTTTACACTCTTTTATCGCCCTTCCCCCACCCTTTACCCTAACCCTAACCGACTCTCCTTTTTCACTCCTAAAACCTACCCGTCTCTCTTTTCTTTACACCTAACACCTACCCATCTCTCCTTCTCTTTATACCTAACCCTAACTCCTAACTCTAACCCTAACCCCAACCCCAACCCCAACCCTAACCCTAACCCTATACCCATCTCTCTTTTCTTTACACCTAACACCTACCCATCTCTCCTTCTCTTTATACCTAACCCTAACTCCTAACCCCAAACCTAACCCCAACCCCAACCCCAACCCTAACCCTAACCCCAACCCCAACCCTAACCCCAACCCCAACCCTAACCCTAACCCGAATCCTAACCCAAACCCTAAACCCTAACCCTAACCCTAACCCTAACCCAACCCCAACCCTAACCCAAACCCTAAACCCTAAACCCTAAAAATGTCTTCCACAGGTATCGTGACGTCAGCAGGCCTGAGAAGGAGCTCTTGGAGCTCCTTGATATTAATTTGAGGAGAAACGATTTTGAGTTCGATGGTCGTTTCTACCTCCAAATTAAGGGCACTGCTATGGGCAAGAAATTTGCACCTGCGTATGCCAACATTTTTATGGCAGAGTGGGAGACATCTGCTTTGGCCTCTTGCCCAAAACGTCCCGAACATTATTTTCGGTACCTGGATGACATCTGGGGTGTTTTTAAACACGCTCAACACGCACAATAAAAACATCACCATCAAGTCGACCACGAGTCACACATCCGTCGACTTTTTGGACACCACGACATTCAAGGGTCCGAATTTTGCTAAAACGCAACTTTTGGACATAAAAGTGTTCTTCAAGGAGACGGACACCCATGCGCTCCTTTACAAAAGCAGCTTCCACCCCAAGCACACATTTGCGGGGCTGGTGAAATCCCAACTCCTGAGGTTTCATCGTATTTGTACTAGGCAGGAGGATTTCCTGGTGGCCGCGAAGACCATCTTTACTGCTCTGAAGAGGAGGGGCTATTCCAGGTCCTTCCTCAGAAGACAGTTGAGGGTCTTCCTGGACCCGAAGGGACCTCCTCCTGGTACGGACATGATTCCTCTTATCACCACCTACTCTCCTTCGGCCGTCAGGGTCGTGAGAAAAGTCAAAACCCATTTCCGTACATTCTCGGAGAGTAGCGGGAGGCTGCAGGGGCACTATGTGGTACCGGCCTACCGGAAGAACCCCAACTTGAATGATATGTTGGTCAGGGCCAGGGTCAGCCCACTGGGAGACCCACCCTCCGCTCAGAGGGACGCCCTTGTCCGACACGCGCCGTGGTTTGTGAACCCCCAGAACCGCAAGGTTTTCCAACCACTGTGTCGTGGCGGACTACATACACAAAATTGTGTTTATGTCATTCGCTGTCAACGATGTGGCAATATGTACGTGGGCGAGACGGGCAATACCTTAGCTAGGAGATTCGCCCAACATAAGTACAACATCGTTAGACGCAAAAACACCAATACTCACCTGGTCCGGCATTTTGTCCGACACGGGTGGTCTGCCGTCCGGGCTACTGTCGTCGAAGCGAACCCCAGATGGAGCCTCGCCCAACGTCGGAGGGCGGAGCACATCTGGATCACGAACTTGGGCACCAAGTATCCAGTAGGCCTCAACGAGGTATGAGGGGGAGCCATAGGACTGTTGATGGACAGGGCACATTCCTTTTTTTACTTCCCTTTTTATTTTATTTTTTCTTATATATCCCCCCACCCCCCTTTCCTTCCTAACCCTACCCATTTTTCTTTTATGGTTTTTACCATAACCCCAATCCTAACCCTAATCCTAACCCTAACCCCAACCCCAACCCTAACCCTAACCCTAACCCCAACCCCAACCCTAACCCTAACCCGAATCCTAACCCTAACCCAAACCCTAAACCCTAACCCTAACCCTAACCCAACCCCAACCCTAACCCAAACCCTAACCCCCAACCCTAACCCTAACCCTAACCCTAACCCTAACCCTATCCGGCACGGGTGGACTTCTGTTCGGGTGTGCGTTGTCCAGACCGACGCCAGATGGAGTGTGGCCCAACGGAAGCGTGTCGAACGCCTGTGGATCACAAAGTTGGGGACCAGACATCCGGGGGGCCTCAATGAGGCGTGAGTGCGAGCCCGCTGGGCCATAGACGGACCGTGCACACCCTTCTTATATTCTTTTTTACACTCTTTTATCGCCCCTTCCCCCACCCCTTACCCTAACCCTAACCGACTCTCCTCCTTCACTCCTAAAACTTACCCGTCTCTCTTTTTTTACACCTAAAACTACCCATCTCTCCTTCTCTTTAAACCTAACCCTAACTCCTAACCCTAACCCTAACCCCAACCCCAACCCACCCCCAACCCTAACCCTAACCCCAACCCAACCCCAACCCCAACCCCAACCCTAACACTAAACCCAATCCCAAGGGTTAGGGTTAGGGTTAGGGTTACCCTAACCCTAACCCTAACCCTAACCCTAACCCTAACCCTCCGTCGACTTTTTGGGCACCACGACATTCAAGGGTCCCTGACTTTTAAACAGTCACAACTTGGACATTCGGGTGTTCTTCTAGGAGACCGACACTCACGCACTCCTTTATAAGAGCAGCTTCCACCCAAAGCACACGTTAGCTGGGTTGGTGAAATCCCAACTTTTAAGGTTTCATCGGATTTGCACCAGGCGGGAGGACTTCCTGGTGGCCTCGAGGCCCTCTTTACTGCTCTGAAGGGTTAGGGTTAGGGTTAGGGTTAGGGTTGGGGTTGGGGTTGGGGTTAGGGTTAGAGTTAGGAGTTAGGGTTAGGTATAAAGAGAAGGAGAGATGGGTAGGTGTTAGGTGTAAAGAAAAGAGAGACGGGTAGGTTTTAGGAGTGAAAAAGGAGAGTCGGTTAGGGTTAGGGTAGGGGTGGGGGAAGGGCGATAAAAGAGTGTAAAAAGAATATAAGAAGGGTGTGCACGGTCATCTATGGCCCAGCGGGCTCGCACTCACGCCTCATTGAGGCCCCCCGGATGGCGGGTGCCCAGTTTTGTGATCCAGGAGCGTTCAGTCCCCCTGCGTTGGCCTACACTCCACTTGGAGTCTGCCTGGATCACGCACGCCCGGACAGAAGCCCACCCGTGCCGGATGAAGTGTTGCACTAGGTGGGTGGATGTGTTCTTCCGCCGGACAATGTTATATTTGTGTTGGCGAAAACGGGTGGCCATTGTGTTGCCCGTTTCGCCAACATACATGACTTGGCAGCGCTGGCAGAGGATAACATACACACAATTCTTCGTGTGCCCGTCCCCTCTGCACAGCGGTCGGAAGACCTTGCCATTGTGTCGGTTGATCAACCAGGGGATATGCTGAAAGGGAGCATTGCTTCGAGTGGGGGGCGGGTCTCTAAGGGAGGGAACCCGAGCTCTAACCAGCAAATCCCCCAGGCTAGGATTCTTCCGGTAGGCTGTTAGGGTTAGGGTTAGGGTTAGGGTTTAGGGTTAGGGTTAGGGTTAGGGTTAGGTTTGTGGTTGGGGTTGGGGTTTAGGGTTAGGAGAGAGAGAGAGTGAGATAGAGAGAGAGAGAGAGAGAGAGAGAGAGAGAGAGAGAGAGAGAGAGAGTGAGTGAGAGAGAGAGAGAGAGAGTGAGATGAGAGAGAGAGTAAAGGTTAGGTTTAGGAGAGGAGAGAGTAAAGGTTAGGTTTAGGAGAGGAGAGGGAGAGGGATAGAGAGAGAGAGAGTGTGAAAAAAAGAAAAGAGAGAAGAGGAGGGTGTGCTCGCTCCATCACAACCTGTCCAGGCGACGCCAAGCCGAACGATGGCCACCCCAAGGACCCTGGAAGAAATCGAATCGGGGCTTTAAATGAAGTGACAAACACATGCGGATAATATCCAGCGACGCGCGTTTCGGCCTTTCAGGCCTCGTCAGGCTGGCTGGGCCACGCCCACTGGAGCTCTTCTCCTTCTCCAGTGGGTAAAGGGTGCTTCCTTGAAACCCCGTGGTCGAGACGGCTTCCCTATGTGTCCTCGGGCAGGAGGGTATCTCATGAACTGCCGGAGAGGGAATGAGCCTGGGCTCCAAATGGAGGAGGTTATATAGTGTGCTGCAGTGGGCGTGGCTAGTGCTCACAACTACAGCGGAGTCAAAAGACTCTCAAAATAACATCCTACATATGTGAAGCGTCAAATCGACATATTATGTGCAACACATAGTGGACAAACACGCCGTGGACTATCGGAATGTTTGACCAAAGCAATAAAATGTTTGCTTTGATATACCTTTCCCTCCATTTGGAATGTGTTCAAATCAAGTCTAAAAGTTCGACTTGTTGTAACGTCATGACACCCGCACTGTGAAACGATTTGTACTCACCGAGCAGGCCACCCAGAGTGACAATCATCGCAGGCAGGACGCCACCCGAAACAAGGCCGGAGGCACTGGCGTGTCAGGTTTGTGGTTGGGGTTGGGGTTAGGGTTAGGAGAGAGAGAGAGTGAGATAGAGAGAGAGAGAGAGAGAGAGAGAGAGAGAGAGAGAGAGAGAGTGAGTGAGAGAGAGAGAGAGAGAGTGAGATGAGAGAGAGAGTAAAGGTTAGGTTTAGGAGAGGAGAGAGTAAAGGTTAGGTTTAGGAGAGGAGAGGGAGAGGGATAGAGAGAGAGAGAGTGTGAAAAAAAGAAAAGAGAGAAGAGGAGGGTGTGCTCGCTCCATCACAACCTGTCCAGGCGACGCCAAGCCGAACGATGGCCACCCCAAGGACCCTGGAAGAAATCGAATCGGGGCTTTAAATGAAGTGACAAACACATGCGGATAATATCCAGCGACGCGCGTTTCGGCCTTTCAGGCCTCGTCAGGCTGGCTGGGCCACGCCCACTGGAGCTCTTCTCCTTCTCCAGTGGGTAAAGGGTGCTTCCTTGAAACCCCGTGGTCGAGACGGCTTCCCTATGTGTCCTCGGGCAGGAGGGTATCTCATGAACTGCCGGAGAGGGAATGAGCCTGGGCTCCAAATGGAGGAGGTTATATAGTGTGCTGCAGTGGGCGTGGCTAGTGCTCACAACTACAGCGGAGTCAAAAGACTCTCAAAATAACATCCTACATATGTGAAGCGTCAAATCGACATATTATGTGCAACACATAGTGGACAAACACGCCGTGGACTATCGGAATGTTTGACCAAAGCAATAAAATGTTTGCTTTGATATACCTTTCCCTCCATTTGGAATGTGTTCAAATCAAGTCTAAAAGTTCGACTTGTTGTAACGTCACGACACCCGCACTGTGAAACGATTTGTACTCACCGAGCAGGCCACCCAGAGTGACAATCATCGCAGGCAGGACGCCACCCGAAACAAGGCCGGAGGCACTGGCGTGTCAGGTTTGTGGTTGGGGTTGGGGTTAGGGTTAGGAGAGAGAGAGAGTGAGATAGAGAGAGAGAGAGAGAGAGAGAGAGAGAGAGAGAGAGAGAGAGAGTGAGTGAGAGAGAGAGAGAGAGAGTGAGATGAGAGAGAGAGTAAAGGTTAGGTTTAGGAGAGGAGAGAGTAAAGGTTAGGTTTAGGAGAGGAGAGGGAGAGGGATAGAGAGAGAGAGAGTGTGAAAAAAAGAAAAGAGAGAAGAGGAGGGTGTGCTCGCTCCATCACAACCTGTCCAGGCGACGCCAAGCCGAACGATGGCCACCCCAAGGACCCTGGAAGAAATCGAATCGGGGCTTTAAATGAAGTGACAAACACATGCGGATAATAATCCAGCGACGCGCGTTTCGGCCTTTCAGGCCTCGTCAGGCTGGCTGGGCCACGCCCACTGGAGCTCTTCTCCTTCTCCAGTGGGTAAAGGGTGCTTCCTTGAAACCCCGTGGTCGAGACGGCTTCCCTATGTGTCCTCGGGCAGGAGGGTATCTCATGAACTGCCGGAGAGGGAATGAGCCTGGGCTCCAAATGGAGGAGGTTATATAGTGTGCTGCAGTGGGCGTGGCTAGTGCTCACAACTACAGCGGAGTCAAAAGACTCTCAAAATAACATCCTACATATGTGAAGCGTCAAATCGACATATTATGTGCAACACATAGTGGACAAACACGCCGTGGACTATCGGAATGTTTGACCAAAGCAATAAAATGTTTGCTTTGATATACCTTTCCCTCCATTTGGAATGTGTTCAAATCAAGTCTAAAAGTTCGACTTGTTGTAACGTCACGACACCCGCACTGTGAAACGATTTGTACTCACCGAGCAGGCCACCCAGAGTGACAATCATCGCAGGCAGGACGCCACCCGAAACAAGGCCGGAGGCACTGGCGTGTCAGGTTTGTGGTTGGGGTTGGGGTTAGGGTTAGGAGAGAGAGAGAGTGAGATAGAGAGAGAGAGAGAGAGAGAGAGAGAGAGAGAGAGAGAGAGAGAGTGAGTGAGGAGAGAGAGAGAGAGAGTGAGATGAGAGAGAGAGTAAAGGTTAGGTTTAGGAGAGGAGAGAGTAAAGGTTAGGTTTAGGAGAGGAGAGGGAGAGGGATAGAGAGAGAGAGAGTGTGAAAAAAAGAAAAGAGAGAAGAGGAGGGTGTGCTCGCTCCATCACAACCTGTCCAGGCGACGCCAAGCCGAACGATGGCCACCCCAAGGACCCTGGAAGAAATCGAATCGGGGCTTTAAATGAAGTGACAAACACATGCGGATAATATCCAGCGACGCGCGTTTCGGCCTTTCAGGCCTCGTCAGGCTGGCTGGGCCACGCCCACTGGAGCTCTTCTCCTTCTCCAGTGGGTAAAGGGTGCTTCCTTGAAACCCCGTGGTCGAGACGGCTTCCCTATGTGTCCTCGGGCAGGAGGGTATCTCATGAACTGCCGGAGAGGGAATGAGCCTGGGCTCCAAATGGAGGAGGTTATATAGTGTGCTGCAGTGGGCGTGGCTAGTGCTCACAACTACAGCGGAGTCAAAAGACTCTCAAAATAACATCCTACATAAAGCGTCAAATCGACATATTATGTGCAACACATAGTGGACAAACACGCCGTGGACTATCGGAATGTTTGACCAAAGCAATAAAATGTTTGCTTTGATATACCTTTCCCTCCATTTGGAATGTGTTCAAATCAAGTCTAAAAGTTCGACTTGTTGTAACGTCACGACACCCGCACTGTGAAACGATTTGTACTCACCGAGCAGGCCACCCAGAGTGACAATCATCGCAGGCAGGACGCCACCCGAAACAAGGCCGGAGGCACTGGCGTGTCAGGTTTGTGGTTGGGGTTGGGGTTAGGGTTAGGAGAGAGAGAGAGTGAGATAGAGAGAGAGAGAGAGAGAGAGAGAGAGAGAGAGAGAGAGAGAGTGAGTGAGAGAGAGAGAGAGAGAGTGAGATGAGAGAGAGAGTAAAGGTTAGGTTTAGGAGAGGAGAGAGTAAAGGTTAGGTTTAGGAGAGGAGAGGGAGAGGGATAGAGAGAGAGAGAGTGTGAAAAAAAGAAAAGAGAGAAGAGGAGGGTGTGCTCGCTCCATCACAACCTGTCCAGGCGACGCCAAGCCGAACGATGGCCACCCCAAGGACCCTGGAAGAAATCGAATCGGGGCTTTAAATGAAGTGACAAACACATGCGGATAATATCCAGCGACGCGCGTTTCGGCCTTTCAGGCCTCGTCAGGCTGGCTGGGCCACGCCCACTGGAGCTCTTCTCCTTCTCCAGTGGGTAAAGGGTGCTTCCTTGAAACCCCGTGGTCGAGACGGCTTCCCTATGTGTCCTCGGGCAGGAGGGTATCTCATGAACTGCCGGAGAGGGAATGAGCCTGGGCTCCAAATGGAGGAGGTTATATAGTGTGCTGCAGTGGGCGTGGCTAGTGCTCACAACTACAGCGGAGTCAAAAGACTCTCAAAATAACATCCTACATATGTGAAGCGTCAAATCGACATATTATGTGCAACACATAGTGGACAAACACGCCGTGGACTATCGGAATGTTTGACCAAAGCAATAAAATGTTTGCTTTGATATACCTTTCCCTCCATTTGGAATGTGTTCAAATCAAGTCTAAAAGTTCGACTTGTTGTAACGTCACGACACCCGCACTGTGAAACGATTTGTACTCACCGAGCAGGCCACCCAGAGTGACAATCATCGCAGGCAGGACGCCACCCGAAACAAGGCCGGAGGCACTGGCGTGTCAGGTTTGTGGTTGGGGTTGGGGTTAGGGTTAGGAGAGAGAGAGAGTGAGATAGAGAGAGAGAGAGAGAGAGAGAGAGAGAGAGAGAGAGAGAGAGTGAGTGAGAGAGAGAGAGAGAGAGTGAGATGAGAGAGAGAGTAAAGGTTAGGTTTAGGAGAGGAGAGAGTAAAGGTTAGGTTTAGGAGAGGAGAGGGAGAGGGATAGAGAGAGAGAGAGTGTGAAAAAAAGAAAAGAGAGAAGAGGAGGGTGTGCTCGCTCCATCACAACCTGTCCAGGCGACGCCAAGCCGAACGATGGCCACCCCAAGGACCCTGGAAGAAATCGAATCGGGGCTTTAAATGAAGTGACAAACACATGCGGATAATATCCAGCGACGCGCGTTTCGGCCTTTCAGGCCTCGTCAGGCTGGCTGGGCCACGCCCACTGGAGCTCTTCTCCTTCTCCAGTGGGTAAAGGGTGCTTCCTTGAAACCCCGTGGTCGAGACGGCTTCCCTATGTGTCCTCGGGCAGGAGGGTATCTCATGAACTGCCGGAGAGGGAATGAGCCTGGGCTCCAAATGGAGGAGGTTATATAGTGTGCTGCAGTGGGCGTGGCTAGTGCTCACAACTACAGCGGAGTCAAAAGACTCTCAAAATAACATCCTACATATGTGAAGCGTCAAATCGACATATTAGGGTTAGGGTTAGGGTTAGGGTTAGGGTTAGGGTTAGGGTTAGGGTTAGGGTTAGGGTTAGGGTTAGGGTTAGGGTTAGGGTTAGGGTTAGGGTTAGGGTTAGGGTTAGGGTTAGGGTTAGGTTTAGTGGTAGGGTCGGGGGAAGGGTAGTGGGCGGGGAGGAGTGTGCACAGTCCTTCAACAGTCTGCCTAGGCCACGCCCCCGCCAAACGCAGGACATCCCGAGGACTCTGCAATTAAGCAATCCGAATCGGGAACACCTGCGCCACAGCGAGACCCCCTGAAAGGACCCTGAAAAGCAAGCAATCCGAGACAGGCGTTAAATGCAATGACGACACATGCGGACAAACATCCAGCGACGCGCGTTTCGGCCTTTCAGGCCTCGTCAGGCTGGCTGGGCCACGCCCACTGGGACTCACCTGGTTCCACCAGTGGGTGGGATGCTTCCTTGAAATCCCTGTGCCAAATGCCGACTCTCCCTGTGTGTCCTCCGTGAGCAGGATGTGTTCTGATCGACTGCTGGAGAGGGAATGAGCCTTCAAACAGGAGGTGGCTTTAAATAGTGTGCTGCAGGGGGCGGGGCTGTTGCTCACGCTGCAGTGGAGTCAGAAGACTTCCAAAAGAATTCCAAAATAAGAATTCTTACATATGTGATGTGTCATTTCGACAAATTACATGCATCACATAGTAGCCTAACATCCACTTGAATATTGGGATGTTTGCACAAAGCAATAAAATGTTTGCTTTGAAGTACCTAGCCTCCTGTTGAACAATGTGTCAAAACAAGTCTAAGCAATGGCATGACTTGTTGCCCCGTCACTACACTCGCACAAATGAAACAGAGTACTCACCGACAAGGCCCCCAGAGGATCCGCACTGGCAGAGCGCCACCTATTGACGGCAGACTGGAGGCGCGGGCTGGTTAGGTTTAGTGGTAGGGTCGGGGGAAGGGTAGTGGGCGGGGAGGAGTGTGCACAGTCCTTCAACAGTCTGCCTAGGCCACGCCCCCGCCAAACGCAGGACATCCCGAGGACTCTGCAATTAAGCAATCCGAATCGGGAACACCTGCGCCACAGCGAGACCCCCTGAAAGGACCCTGAAAAGCAAGCAATCCGAGACAGGCGTTAAATGCAATGACGACACATGCGGACAAACATCCAGCGACGCGCGTTTCGGCCTTTCAGGCCTCGTCAGGCTGGCTGGGCCACGCCCACTGGGACTCACCTGGTTCCACCAGTGGGTGGGATGCTTCCTTGAAATCCCTGTGCCAAATGCCGACTCTCCCTGTGTGTCCTCCGTGAGCAGGATGTGTTCTGATCGACTGCTGGAGAGGGAATGAGCCTTCAAACAGGAGGTGGCTTTAAATAGTGTGCTGCAGGGGGCGGGGCTGTTGCTCACGCTGCAGTGGAGTCAGAAGACTTCCAAAAGAATTCCAAAATAAGAATTCTTACATATGTGATGTGTCATTTCGACAAATTACATGCATCACATAGTAGCCTAACATCCACTTGAATATTGGGATGTTTGCACAAAGCAATAAAATGTTTGCTTTGAAGTACCTAGCCTCCTGTTGAACAATGTGTCAAAACAAGTCTAAGCAATGGCATGACTTGTTGCCCCGTCACTACACTCGCACAAATGAAACAGAGTACTCACCGACAAGGCCCCCAGAGGATCCGCACTGGCAGAGCGCCACCTATTGACGGCAGACTGGAGGCGCGGGCTGGTTAGGTTTAGTGGTAGGGTCGGGGGAAGGGTAGTGGGCGGGGAGGAGTGTGCACAGTCCTTCAACAGTCTGCCTAGGCCACGCCCCCGCCAAACGCAGGACATCCCGAGGACTCTGCAATTAAGCAATCCGAATCGGGAACACCTGCGCCACAGCGAGACCCCCTGAAAGGACCCTGAAAAGCAAGCAATCCGAGACAGGCGTTAAATGCAATGACGACACATGCGGACAAACATCCAGCGACGCGCGTTTCGGCCTTTCAGGCCTCGTCAGGCTGGCTGGGCCACGCCCACTGGGACTCACCTGGTTCCACCAGTGGGTGGGATGCTTCCTTGAAATCCCTGTGCCAAATGCCGACTCTCCCTGTGTGTCCTCCGTGAGCAGGATGTGTTCTGATCGACTGCTGGAGAGGGAATGAGCCTTCAAACAGGAGGTGGCTTTAAATAGTGTGCTGCAGGGGGCGGGGCTGTTGCTCACGCTGCAGTGGAGTCAGAAGACTTCCAAAAGAATTCCAAAATAAGAATTCTTACATATGTGATGTGTCATTTCGACAAATTACATGCATCACATAGTAGCCTAACATCCACTTGAATATTGGGATGTTTGCACAAAGCAATAAAATGTTTGCTTTGAAGTACCTAGCCTCCTGTTGAACAATGTGTCAAAACAAGTCTAAGCAATGGCATGACTTGTTGCCCCGTCACTACACTCGCACAAATGAAACAGAGTACTCACCGACAAGGCCCCCAGAGGATCCGCACTGGCAGAGCGCCACCTATTGACGGCAGACTGGAGGCGCGGGCTGGTTAGGTTTAGTGGTAGGGTCGGGGGAAGGGTAGTGGGCGGGGAGGAGTGTGCACAGTCCTTCAACAGTCTGCCTAGGCCACGCCCCCGCCAAACGCAGGACATCCCGAGGACTCTGCAATTAAGCAATCCGAATCGGGAACACCTGCGCCACAGCGAGACCCCCTGAAAGGACCCTGAAAAGCAAGCAATCCGAGACAGGCGTTAAATGCAATGACGACACATGCGGACAAACATCCAGCGACGCGCGTTTCGGCCTTTCAGGCCTCGTCAGGCTGGCTGGGCCACGCCCACTGGGACTCACCTGGTTCCACCAGTGGGTGGGATGCTTCCTTGAAATCCCTGTGCCAAATGCCGACTCTCCCTGTGTGTCCTCCGTGAGCAGGATGTGTTCTGATCGACTGCTGGAGAGGGAATGAGCCTTCAAACAGGAGGTGGCTTTAAATAGTGTGCTGCAGGGGGCGGGGCTGTTGCTCACGCTGCAGTGGAGTCAGAAGACTTCCAAAAGAATTCCAAAATAAGAATTCTTACATATGTGATGTGTCATTTCGACAAATTACATGCATCACATAGTAGCCTAACATCCACTTGAATATTGGGATGTTTGCACAAAGCAATAAAATGTTTGCTTTGAAGTACCTAGCCTCCTGTTGAACAATGTGTCAAAACAAGTCTAAGCAATGGCATGACTTGTTGCCCCGTCACTACACTCGCACAAATGAAACAGAGTACTCACCGACAAGGCCCCCAGAGGATCCGCACTGGCAGAGCGCCACCTATTGACGGCAGACTGGAGGCGCGGGCTGGTTAGGTTTAGTGGTAGGGTCGGGGGAAGGGTAGTGGGCGGGGAGGAGTGTGCACAGTCCTTCAACAGTCTGCCTAGGCCACGCCCCCGCCAAACGCAGGACATCCCGAGGACTCTGCAATTAAGCAATCCGAATCGGGAACACCTGCGCCACAGCGAGACCCCCTGAAAGGACCCTGAAAAGCAAGCAATCCGAGACAGGCGTTAAATGCAATGACGACACATGCGGACAAACATCCAGCGACGCGCGTTTCGGCCTTTCAGGCCTCGTCAGGCTGGCTGGGCCACGCCCACTGGGACTCACCTGGTTCCACCAGTGGGTGGGATGCTTCCTTGAAATCCCTGTGCCAAATGCCGACTCTCCCTGTGTGTCCTCCGTGAGCAGGATGTGTTCTGATCGACTGCTGGAGAGGGAATGAGCCTTCAAACAGGAGGTGGCTTTAAATAGTGTGCTGCAGGGGGCGGGGCTGTTGCTCACGCTGCAGTGGAGTCAGAAGACTTCCAAAAGAATTCCAAAATAAGAATTCTTACATATGTGATGTGTCATTTCGACAAATTACATGCATCACATAGTAGCCTAACATCCACTTGAATATTGGGATGTTTGCACAAAGCAATAAAATGTTTGCTTTGAAGTACCTAGCCTCCTGTTGAACAATGTGTCAAAACAAGTCTAAGCAATGGCATGACTTGTTGCCCCGTCACTACACTCGCACAAATGAAACAGAGTACTCACCGACAAGGCCCCCAGAGGATCCGCACTGGCAGAGCGCCACCTATTGACGGCAGACTGGAGGCGCGGGCTGGTTAGGTTTAGTGGTAGGGTCGGGGGAAGGGTAGTGGGCGGGGAGGAGTGTGCACAGTCCTTCAACAGTCTGCCTAGGCCACGCCCCCGCCAAACGCAGGACATCCCGAGGACTCTGCAATTAAGCAATCCGAATCGGGAACACCTGCGCCACAGCGAGACCCCCTGAAAGGACCCTGAAAAGCAAGCAATCCGAGACAGGCGTTAAATGCAATGACGACACATGCGGACAAACATCCAGCGACGCGCGTTTCGGCCTTTCAGGCCTCGTCAGGCTGGCTGGGCCACGCCCACTGGGACTCACCTGGTTCCACCAGTGGGTGGGATGCTTCCTTGAAATCCCTGTGCCAAATGCCGACTCTCCCTGTGTGTCCTCCGTGAGCAGGATGTGTTCTGATCGACTGCTGGAGAGGGAATGAGCCTTCAAACAGGAGGTGGCTTTAAATAGTGTGCTGCAGGGGGCGGGGCTGTTGCTCACGCTGCAGTGGAGTCAGAAGACTTCCAAAAGAATTCCAAAATAAGAATTCTTACATATGTGATGTGTCATTTCGACAAATTACATGCATCACATAGTAGCCTAACATCCACTTGAATATTGGGATGTTTGCACAAAGCAATAAAATGTTTGCTTTGAAGTACCTAGCCTCCTGTTGAACAATGTGTCAAAACAAGTCTAAGCAATGGCATGACTTGTTGCCCCGTCACTACACTCGCACAAATGAAACAGAGTACTCACCGACAAGGCCCCCAGAGGATCCGCACTGGCAGAGCGCCACCTATTGACGGCAGACTGGAGGCGCGGGCTGGTTAGGTTTAGTGGTAGGGTCGGGGGAAGGGTAGTGGGCGGGGAGGAGTGTGCACAGTCCTTCAACAGTCTGCCTAGGCCACGCCCCCGCCAAACGCAGGACATCCCGAGGACTCTGCAATTAAGCAATCCGAATCGGGAACACCTGCGCCACAGCGAGACCCCCTGAAAGGACCCTGAAAAGCAAGCAATCCGAGACAGGCGTTAAATGCAATGACGACACATGCGGACAAACATCCAGCGACGCGCGTTTCGGCCTTTCAGGCCTCGTCAGGCTGGCTGGGCCACGCCCACTGGGACTCACCTGGTTCCACCAGTGGGTGGGATGCTTCCTTGAAATCCCTGTGCCAAATGCCGACTCTCCCTGTGTGTCCTCCGTGAGCAGGATGTGTTCTGATCGACTGCTGGAGAGGGAATGAGCCTTCAAACAGGAGGTGGCTTTAAATAGTGTGCTGCAGGGGGCGGGGCTGTTGCTCACGCTGCAGTGGAGTCAGAAGACTTCCAAAAGAATTCCAAAATAAGAATTCTTACATATGTGATGTGTCATTTCGACAAATTACATGCATCACATAGTAGCCTAACATCCACTTGAATATTGGGATGTTTGCACAAAGCAATAAAATGTTTGCTTTGAAGTACCTAGCCTCCTGTTGAACAATGTGTCAAAACAAGTCTAAGCAATGGCATGACTTGTTGCCCCGTCACTACACTCGCACAAATGAAACAGAGTACTCACCGACAAGGCCCCCAGAGGATCCGCACTGGCAGAGCGCCACCTATTGACGGCAGACTGGAGGCGCGGGCTGGTTAGGTTTAGTGGTAGGGTCGGGGGAAGGGTAGTGGGCGGGGAGGAGTGTGCACAGTCCTTCAACAGTCTGCCTAGGCCACGCCCCCGCCAAACGCAGGACATCCCGAGGACTCTGCAATTAAGCAATCCGAATCGGGAACACCTGCGCCACAGCGAGACCCCCTGAAAGGACCCTGAAAAGCAAGCAATCCGAGACAGGCGTTAAATGCAATGACGACACATGCGGACAAACATCCAGCGACGCGCGTTTCGGCCTTTCAGGCCTCGTCAGGCTGGCTGGGCCACGCCCACTGGGACTCACCTGGTTCCACCAGTGGGTGGGATGCTTCCTTGAAATCCCTGTGCCAAATGCCGACTCTCCCTGTGTGTCCTCCGTGAGCAGGATGTGTTCTGATCGACTGCTGGAGAGGGAATGAGCCTTCAAACAGGAGGTGGCTTTAAATAGTGTGCTGCAGGGGGCGGGGCTGTTGCTCACGCTGCAGTGGAGTCAGAAGACTTCCAAAAGAATTCCAAAATAAGAATTCTTACATATGTGATGTGTCATTTCGACAAATTACATGCATCACATAGTAGCCTAACATCCACTTGAATATTGGGATGTTTGCACAAAGCAATAAAATGTTTGCTTTGAAGTACCTAGCCTCCTGTTGAACAATGTGTCAAAACAAGTCTAAGCAATGGCATGACTTGTTGCCCCGTCACTACACTCGCACAAATGAAACAGAGTACTCACCGACAAGGCCCCCAGAGGATCCGCACTGGCAGAGCGCCACCTATTGACGGCAGACTGGAGGCGCGGGCTGGTTAGGTTTAGTGGTAGGGTCGGGGGAAGGGTAGTGGGCGGGGAGGAGTGTGCACAGTCCTTCAACAGTCTGCCTAGGCCACGCCCCCGCCAAACGCAGGACATCCCGAGGACTCTGCAATTAAGCAATCCGAATCGGGAACACCTGCGCCACAGCGAGACCCCCTGAAAGGACCCTGAAAAGCAAGCAATCCGAGACAGGCGTTAAATGCAATGACGACACATGCGGACAAACATCCAGCGACGCGCGTTTCGGCCTTTCAGGCCTCGTCAGGCTGGCTGGGCCACGCCCACTGGGACTCACCTGGTTCCACCAGTGGGTGGGATGCTTCCTTGAAATCCCTGTGCCAAATGCCGACTCTCCCTGTGTGTCCTCCGTGAGCAGGATGTGTTCTGATCGACTGCTGGAGAGGGAATGAGCCTTCAAACAGGAGGTGGCTTTAAATAGTGTGCTGCAGGGGGCGGGGCTGTTGCTCACGCTGCAGTGGAGTCAGAAGACTTCCAAAAGAATTCCAAAATAAGAATTCTTACATATGTGATGTGTCATTTCGACAAATTACATGCATCACATAGTAGCCTAACATCCACTTGAATATTGGGATGTTTGCACAAAGCAATAAAATGTTTGCTTTGAAGTACCTAGCCTCCTGTTGAACAATGTGTCAAAACAAGTCTAAGCAATGGCATGACTTGTTGCCCCGTCACTACACTCGCACAAATGAAACAGAGTACTCACCGACAAGGCCCCCAGAGGATCCGCACTGGCAGAGCGCCACCTATTGACGGCAGACTGGAGGCGCGGGCTGGTTAGGTTTAGTGGTAGGGTCGGGGGAAGGGTAGTGGGCGGGGAGGAGTGTGCACAGTCCTTCAACAGTCTGCCTAGGCCACGCCCCCGCCAAACGCAGGACATCCCGAGGACTCTGCAATTAAGCAATCCGAATCGGGAACACCTGCGCCACAGCGAGACCCCCTGAAAGGACCCTGAAAAGCAAGCAATCCGAGACAGGCGTTAAATGCAATGACGACACATGCGGACAAACATCCAGCGACGCGCGTTTCGGCCTTTCAGGCCTCGTCAGGCTGGCTGGGCCACGCCCACTGGGACTCACCTGGTTCCACCAGTGGGTGGGATGCTTCCTTGAAATCCCTGTGCCAAATGCCGACTCTCCCTGTGTGTCCTCCGTGAGCAGGATGTGTTCTGATCGACTGCTGGAGAGGGAATGAGCCTTCAAACAGGAGGTGGCTTTAAATAGTGTGCTGCAGGGGGCGGGGCTGTTGCTCACGCTGCAGTGGAGTCAGAAGACTTCCAAAAGAATTCCAAAATAAGAATTCTTACATATGTGATGTGTCATTTCGACAAATTACATGCATCACATAGTAGCCTAACATCCACTTGAATATTGGGATGTTTGCACAAAGCAATAAAATGTTTGCTTTGAAGTACCTAGCCTCCTGTTGAACAATGTGTCAAAACAAGTCTAAGCAATGGCATGACTTGTTGCCCCGTCACTACACTCGCACAAATGAAACAGAGTACTCACCGACAAGGCCCCCAGAGGATCCGCACTGGCAGAGCGCCACCTATTGACGGCAGACTGGAGGCGCGGGCTGGTTAGGTTTAGTGGTAGGGTCGGGGGAAGGGTAGTGGGCGGGGAGGAGTGTGCACAGTCCTTCAACAGTCTGCCTAGGCCACGCCCCCGCCAAACGCAGGACATCCCGAGGACTCTGCAATTAAGCAATCCGAATCGGGAACACCTGCGCCACAGCGAGACCCCCTGAAAGGACCCTGAAAAGCAAGCAATCCGAGACAGGCGTTAAATGCAATGACGACACATGCGGACAAACATCCAGCGACGCGCGTTTCGGCCTTTCAGGCCTCGTCAGGCTGGCTGGGCCACGCCCACTGGGACTCACCTGGTTCCACCAGTGGGTGGGATGCTTCCTTGAAATCCCTGTGCCAAATGCCGACTCTCCCTGTGTGTCCTCCGTGAGCAGGATGTGTTCTGATCGACTGCTGGAGAGGGAATGAGCCTTCAAACAGGAGGTGGCTTTAAATAGTGTGCTGCAGGGGGCGGGGCTGTTGCTCACGCTGCAGTGGAGTCAGAAGACTTCCAAAAGAATTCCAAAATAAGAATTCTTACATATGTGATGTGTCATTTCGACAAATTACATGCATCACATAGTAGCCTAACATCCACTTGAATATTGGGATGTTTGCACAAAGCAATAAAATGTTTGCTTTGAAGTACCTAGCCTCCTGTTGAACAATGTGTCAAAACAAGTCTAAGCAATGGCATGACTTGTTGCCCCGTCACTACACTCGCACAAATGAAACAGAGTACTCACCGACAAGGCCCCCAGAGGATCCGCACTGGCAGAGCGCCACCTATTGACGGCAGACTGGAGGCGCGGGCTGGTTAGGTTTAGTGGTAGGGTCGGGGGAAGGGTAGTGGGCGGGGAGGAGTGTGCACAGTCCTTCAACAGTCTGCCTAGGCCACGCCCCCGCCAAACGCAGGACATCCCGAGGACTCTGCAATTAAGCAATCCGAATCGGGAACACCTGCGCCACAGCGAGACCCCCTGAAAGGACCCTGAAAAGCAAGCAATCCGAGACAGGCGTTAAATGCAATGACGACACATGCGGACAAACATCCAGCGACGCGCGTTTCGGCCTTTCAGGCCTCGTCAGGCTGGCTGGGCCACGCCCACTGGGACTCACCTGGTTCCACCAGTGGGTGGGATGCTTCCTTGAAATCCCTGTGCCAAATGCCGACTCTCCCTGTGTGTCCTCCGTGAGCAGGATGTGTTCTGATCGACTGCTGGAGAGGGAATGAGCCTTCAAACAGGAGGTGGCTTTAAATAGTGTGCTGCAGGGGGCGGGGCTGTTGCTCACGCTGCAGTGGAGTCAGAAGACTTCCAAAAGAATTCCAAAATAAGAATTCTTACATATGTGATGTGTCATTTCGACAAATTACATGCATCACATAGTAGCCTAACATCCACTTGAATATTGGGATGTTTGCACAAAGCAATAAAATGTTTGCTTTGAAGTACCTAGCCTCCTGTTGAACAATGTGTCAAAACAAGTCTAAGCAATGGCATGACTTGTTGCCCCGTCACTACACTCGCACAAATGAAACAGAGTACTCACCGACAAGGCCCCCAGAGGATCCGCACTGGCAGAGCGCCACCTATTGACGGCAGACTGGAGGCGCGGGCTGGTTAGGTTTAGTGGTAGGGTCGGGGGAAGGGTAGTGGGCGGGGAGGAGTGTGCACAGTCCTTCAACAGTCTGCCTAGGCCACGCCCCCGCCAAACGCAGGACATCCCGAGGACTCTGCAATTAAGCAATCCGAATCGGGAACACCTGCGCCACAGCGAGACCCCCTGAAAGGACCCTGAAAAGCAAGCAATCCGAGACAGGCGTTAAATGCAATGACGACACATGCGGACAAACATCCAGCGACGCGCGTTTCGGCCTTTCAGGCCTCGTCAGGCTGGCTGGGCCACGCCCACTGGGACTCACCTGGTTCCACCAGTGGGTGGGATGCTTCCTTGAAATCCCTGTGCCAAATGCCGACTCTCCCTGTGTGTCCTCCGTGAGCAGGATGTGTTCTGATCGACTGCTGGAGAGGGAATGAGCCTTCAAACAGGAGGTGGCTTTAAATAGTGTGCTGCAGGGGGCGGGGCTGTTGCTCACGCTGCAGTGGAGTCAGAAGACTTCCAAAAGAATTCCAAAATAAGAATTCTTACATATGTGATGTGTCATTTCGACAAATTACATGCATCACATAGTAGCCTAACATCCACTTGAATATTGGGATGTTTGCACAAAGCAATAAAATGTTTGCTTTGAAGTACCTAGCCTCCTGTTGAACAATGTGTCAAAACAAGTCTAAGCAATGGCATGACTTGTTGCCCCGTCACTACACTCGCACAAATGAAACAGAGTACTCACCGACAAGGCCCCCAGAGGATCCGCACTGGCAGAGCGCCACCTATTGACGGCAGACTGGAGGCGCGGGCTGGTTAGGTTTAGTGGTAGGGTCGGGGGAAGGGTAGTGGGCGGGGAGGAGTGTGCACAGTCCTTCAACAGTCTGCCTAGGCCACGCCCCCGCCAAACGCAGGACATCCCGAGGACTCTGCAATTAAGCAATCCGAATCGGGAACACCTGCGCCACAGCGAGACCCCCTGAAAGGACCCTGAAAAGCAAGCAATCCGAGACAGGCGTTAAATGCAATGACGACACATGCGGACAAACATCCAGCGACGCGCGTTTCGGCCTTTCAGGCCTCGTCAGGCTGGCTGGGCCACGCCCACTGGGACTCACCTGGTTCCACCAGTGGGTGGGATGCTTCCTTGAAATCCCTGTGCCAAATGCCGACTCTCCCTGTGTGTCCTCCGTGAGCAGGATGTGTTCTGATCGACTGCTGGAGAGGGAATGAGCCTTCAAACAGGAGGTGGCTTTAAATAGTGTGCTGCAGGGGGCGGGGCTGTTGCTCACGCTGCAGTGGAGTCAGAAGACTTCCAAAAGAATTCCAAAATAAGAATTCTTACATATGTGATGTGTCATTTCGACAAATTACATGCATCACATAGTAGCCTAACATCCACTTGAATATTGGGATGTTTGCACAAAGCAATAAAATGTTTGCTTTGAAGTACCTAGCCTCCTGTTGAACAATGTGTCAAAACAAGTCTAAGCAATGGCATGACTTGTTGCCCCGTCACTACACTCGCACAAATGAAACAGAGTACTCACCGACAAGGCCCCCAGAGGATCCGCACTGGCAGAGCGCCACCTATTGACGGCAGACTGGAGGCGCGGGCTGGTTAGGTTTAGTGGTAGGGTCGGGGGAAGGGTAGTGGGCGGGGAGGAGTGTGCACAGTCCTTCAACAGTCTGCCTAGGCCACGCCCCCGCCAAACGCAGGACATCCCGAGGACTCTGCAATTAAGCAATCCGAATCGGGAACACCTGCGCCACAGCGAGACCCCCTGAAAGGACCCTGAAAAGCAAGCAATCCGAGACAGGCGTTAAATGCAATGACGACACATGCGGACAAACATCCAGCGACGCGCGTTTCGGCCTTTCAGGCCTCGTCAGGCTGGCTGGGCCACGCCCACTGGGACTCACCTGGTTCCACCAGTGGGTGGGATGCTTCCTTGAAATCCCTGTGCCAAATGCCGACTCTCCCTGTGTGTCCTCCGTGAGCAGGATGTGTTCTGATCGACTGCTGGAGAGGGAATGAGCCTTCAAACAGGAGGTGGCTTTAAATAGTGTGCTGCAGGGGGCGGGGCTGTTGCTCACGCTGCAGTGGAGTCAGAAGACTTCCAAAAGAATTCCAAAATAAGAATTCTTACATATGTGATGTGTCATTTCGACAAATTACATGCATCACATAGTAGCCTAACATCCACTTGAATATTGGGATGTTTGCACAAAGCAATAAAATGTTTGCTTTGAAGTACCTAGCCTCCTGTTGAACAATGTGTCAAAACAAGTCTAAGCAATGGCATGACTTGTTGCCCCGTCACTACACTCGCACAAATGAAACAGAGTACTCACCGACAAGGCCCCCAGAGGATCCGCACTGGCAGAGCGCCACCTATTGACGGCAGACTGGAGGCGCGGGCTGGTTAGGTTTAGTGGTAGGGTCGGGGGAAGGGTAGTGGGCGGGGAGGAGTGTGCACAGTCCTTCAACAGTCTGCCTAGGCCACGCCCCCGCCAAACGCAGGACATCCCGAGGACTCTGCAATTAAGCAATCCGAATCGGGAACACCTGCGCCACAGCGAGACCCCCTGAAAGGACCCTGAAAAGCAAGCAATCCGAGACAGGCGTTAAATGCAATGACGACACATGCGGACAAACATCCAGCGACGCGCGTTTCGGCCTTTCAGGCCTCGTCAGGCTGGCTGGGCCACGCCCACTGGGACTCACCTGGTTCCACCAGTGGGTGGGATGCTTCCTTGAAATCCCTGTGCCAAATGCCGACTCTCCCTGTGTGTCCTCCGTGAGCAGGATGTGTTCTGATCGACTGCTGGAGAGGGAATGAGCCTTCAAACAGGAGGTGGCTTTAAATAGTGTGCTGCAGGGGGCGGGGCTGTTGCTCACGCTGCAGTGGAGTCAGAAGACTTCCAAAAGAATTCCAAAATAAGAATTCTTACATATGTGATGTGTCATTTCGACAAATTACATGCATCACATAGTAGCCTAACATCCACTTGAATATTGGGATGTTTGCACAAAGCAATAAAATGTTTGCTTTGAAGTACCTAGCCTCCTGTTGAACAATGTGTCAAAACAAGTCTAAGCAATGGCATGACTTGTTGCCCCGTCACTACACTCGCACAAATGAAACAGAGTACTCACCGACAAGGCCCCCAGAGGATCCGCACTGGCAGAGCGCCACCTATTGACGGCAGACTGGAGGCGCGGGCTGGTTAGGTTTAGTGGTAGGGTCGGGGGAAGGGTAGTGGGCGGGGAGGAGTGTGCACAGTCCTTCAACAGTCTGCCTAGGCCACGCCCCCGCCAAACGCAGGACATCCCGAGGACTCTGCAATTAAGCAATCCGAATCGGGAACACCTGCGCCACAGCGAGACCCCCTGAAAGGACCCTGAAAAGCAAGCAATCCGAGACAGGCGTTAAATGCAATGACGACACATGCGGACAAACATCCAGCGACGCGCGTTTCGGCCTTTCAGGCCTCGTCAGGCTGGCTGGGCCACGCCCACTGGGACTCACCTGGTTCCACCAGTGGGTGGGATGCTTCCTTGAAATCCCTGTGCCAAATGCCGACTCTCCCTGTGTGTCCTCCGTGAGCAGGATGTGTTCTGATCGACTGCTGGAGAGGGAATGAGCCTTCAAACAGGAGGTGGCTTTAAATAGTGTGCTGCAGGGGGCGGGGCTGTTGCTCACGCTGCAGTGGAGTCAGAAGACTTCCAAAAGAATTCCAAAATAAGAATTCTTACATATGTGATGTGTCATTTCGACAAATTACATGCATCACATAGTAGCCTAACATCCACTTGAATATTGGGATGTTTGCACAAAGCAATAAAATGTTTGCTTTGAAGTACCTAGCCTCCTGTTGAACAATGTGTCAAAACAAGTCTAAGCAATGGCATGACTTGTTGCCCCGTCACTACACTCGCACAAATGAAACAGAGTACTCACCGACAAGGCCCCCAGAGGATCCGCACTGGCAGAGCGCCACCTATTGACGGCAGACTGGAGGCGCGGGCTGGTTAGGTTTAGTGGTAGGGTCGGGGGAAGGGTAGTGGGCGGGGAGGAGTGTGCACAGTCCTTCAACAGTCTGCCTAGGCCACGCCCCCGCCAAACGCAGGACATCCCGAGGACTCTGCAATTAAGCAATCCGAATCGGGAACACCTGCGCCACAGCGAGACCCCCTGAAAGGACCCTGAAAAGCAAGCAATCCGAGACAGGCGTTAAATGCAATGACGACACATGCGGACAAACATCCAGCGACGCGCGTTTCGGCCTTTCAGGCCTCGTCAGGCTGGCTGGGCCACGCCCACTGGGACTCACCTGGTTCCACCAGTGGGTGGGATGCTTCCTTGAAATCCCTGTGCCAAATGCCGACTCTCCCTGTGTGTCCTCCGTGAGCAGGATGTGTTCTGATCGACTGCTGGAGAGGGAATGAGCCTTCAAACAGGAGGTGGCTTTAAATAGTGTGCTGCAGGGGGCGGGGCTGTTGCTCACGCTGCAGTGGAGTCAGAAGACTTCCAAAAGAATTCCAAAATAAGAATTCTTACATATGTGATGTGTCATTTCGACAAATTACATGCATCACATAGTAGCCTAACATCCACTTGAATATTGGGATGTTTGCACAAAGCAATAAAATGTTTGCTTTGAAGTACCTAGCCTCCTGTTGAACAATGTGTCAAAACAAGTCTAAGCAATGGCATGACTTGTTGCCCCGTCACTACACTCGCACAAATGAAACAGAGTACTCACCGACAAGGCCCCCAGAGGATCCGCACTGGCAGAGCGCCACCTATTGACGGCAGACTGGAGGCGCGGGCTGGTTAGGTTTAGTGGTAGGGTCGGGGGAAGGGTAGTGGGCGGGGAGGAGTGTGCACAGTCCTTCAACAGTCTGCCTAGGCCACGCCCCCGCCAAACGCAGGACATCCCGAGGACTCTGCAATTAAGCAATCCGAATCGGGAACACCTGCGCCACAGCGAGACCCCCTGAAAGGACCCTGAAAAGCAAGCAATCCGAGACAGGCGTTAAATGCAATGACGACACATGCGGACAAACATCCAGCGACGCGCGTTTCGGCCTTTCAGGCCTCGTCAGGCTGGCTGGGCCACGCCCACTGGGACTCACCTGGTTCCACCAGTGGGTGGGATGCTTCCTTGAAATCCCTGTGCCAAATGCCGACTCTCCCTGTGTGTCCTCCGTGAGCAGGATGTGTTCTGATCGACTGCTGGAGAGGGAATGAGCCTTCAAACAGGAGGTGGCTTTAAATAGTGTGCTGCAGGGGGCGGGGCTGTTGCTCACGCTGCAGTGGAGTCAGAAGACTTCCAAAAGAATTCCAAAATAAGAATTCTTACATATGTGATGTGTCATTTCGACAAATTACATGCATCACATAGTAGCCTAACATCCACTTGAATATTGGGATGTTTGCACAAAGCAATAAAATGTTTGCTTTGAAGTACCTAGCCTCCTGTTGAACAATGTGTCAAAACAAGTCTAAGCAATGGCATGACTTGTTGCCCCGTCACTACACTCGCACAAATGAAACAGAGTACTCACCGACAAGGCCCCCAGAGGATCCGCACTGGCAGAGCGCCACCTATTGACGGCAGACTGGAGGCGCGGGCTGGTTAGGTTTAGTGGTAGGGTCGGGGGAAGGGTAGTGGGCGGGGAGGAGTGTGCACAGTCCTTCAACAGTCTGCCTAGGCCACGCCCCCGCCAAACGCAGGACATCCCGAGGACTCTGCAATTAAGCAATCCGAATCGGGAACACCTGCGCCACAGCGAGACCCCCTGAAAGGACCCTGAAAAGCAAGCAATCCGAGACAGGCGTTAAATGCAATGACGACACATGCGGACAAACATCCAGCGACGCGCGTTTCGGCCTTTCAGGCCTCGTCAGGCTGGCTGGGCCACGCCCACTGGGACTCACCTGGTTCCACCAGTGGGTGGGATGCTTCCTTGAAATCCCTGTGCCAAATGCCGACTCTCCCTGTGTGTCCTCCGTGAGCAGGATGTGTTCTGATCGACTGCTGGAGAGGGAATGAGCCTTCAAACAGGAGGTGGCTTTAAATAGTGTGCTGCAGGGGGCGGGGCTGTTGCTCACGCTGCAGTGGAGTCAGAAGACTTCCAAAAGAATTCCAAAATAAGAATTCTTACATATGTGATGTGTCATTTCGACAAATTACATGCATCACATAGTAGCCTAACATCCACTTGAATATTGGGATGTTTGCACAAAGCAATAAAATGTTTGCTTTGAAGTACCTAGCCTCCTGTTGAACAATGTGTCAAAACAAGTCTAAGCAATGGCATGACTTGTTGCCCCGTCACTACACTCGCACAAATGAAACAGAGTACTCACCGACAAGGCCCCCAGAGGATCCGCACTGGCAGAGCGCCACCTATTGACGGCAGACTGGAGGCGCGGGCTGGTTAGGTTTAGTGGTAGGGTCGGGGGAAGGGTAGTGGGCGGGGAGGAGTGTGCACAGTCCTTCAACAGTCTGCCTAGGCCACGCCCCCGCCAAACGCAGGACATCCCGAGGACTCTGCAATTAAGCAATCCGAATCGGGAACACCTGCGCCACAGCGAGACCCCCTGAAAGGACCCTGAAAAGCAAGCAATCCGAGACAGGCGTTAAATGCAATGACGACACATGCGGACAAACATCCAGCGACGCGCGTTTCGGCCTTTCAGGCCTCGTCAGGCTGGCTGGGCCACGCCCACTGGGACTCACCTGGTTCCACCAGTGGGTGGGATGCTTCCTTGAAATCCCTGTGCCAAATGCCGACTCTCCCTGTGTGTCCTCCGTGAGCAGGATGTGTTCTGATCGACTGCTGGAGAGGGAATGAGCCTTCAAACAGGAGGTGGCTTTAAATAGTGTGCTGCAGGGGGCGGGGCTGTTGCTCACGCTGCAGTGGAGTCAGAAGACTTCCAAAAGAATTCCAAAATAAGAATTCTTACATATGTGATGTGTCATTTCGACAAATTACATGCATCACATAGTAGCCTAACATCCACTTGAATATTGGGATGTTTGCACAAAGCAATAAAATGTTTGCTTTGAAGTACCTAGCCTCCTGTTGAACAATGTGTCAAAACAAGTCTAAGCAATGGCATGACTTGTTGCCCCGTCACTACACTCGCACAAATGAAACAGAGTACTCACCGACAAGGCCCCCAGAGGATCCGCACTGGCAGAGCGCCACCTATTGACGGCAGACTGGAGGCGCGGGCTGGTTAGGTTTAGTGGTAGGGTCGGGGGAAGGGTAGTGGGCGGGGAGGAGTGTGCACAGTCCTTCAACAGTCTGCCTAGGCCACGCCCCCGCCAAACGCAGGACATCCCGAGGACTCTGCAATTAAGCAATCCGAATCGGGAACACCTGCGCCACAGCGAGACCCCCTGAAAGGACCCTGAAAAGCAAGCAATCCGAGACAGGCGTTAAATGCAATGACGACACATGCGGACAAACATCCAGCGACGCGCGTTTCGGCCTTTCAGGCCTCGTCAGGCTGGCTGGGCCACGCCCACTGGGACTCACCTGGTTCCACCAGTGGGTGGGATGCTTCCTTGAAATCCCTGTGCCAAATGCCGACTCTCCCTGTGTGTCCTCCGTGAGCAGGATGTGTTCTGATCGACTGCTGGAGAGGGAATGAGCCTTCAAACAGGAGGTGGCTTTAAATAGTGTGCTGCAGGGGGCGGGGCTGTTGCTCACGCTGCAGTGGAGTCAGAAGACTTCCAAAAGAATTCCAAAATAAGAATTCTTACATATGTGATGTGTCATTTCGACAAATTACATGCATCACATAGTAGCCTAACATCCACTTGAATATTGGGATGTTTGCACAAAGCAATAAAATGTTTGCTTTGAAGTACCTAGCCTCCTGTTGAACAATGTGTCAAAACAAGTCTAAGCAATGGCATGACTTGTTGCCCCGTCACTACACTCGCACAAATGAAACAGAGTACTCACCGACAAGGCCCCCAGAGGATCCGCACTGGCAGAGCGCCACCTATTGACGGCAGACTGGAGGCGCGGGCTGGTTAGGTTTAGTGGTAGGGTCGGGGGAAGGGTAGTGGGCGGGGAGGAGTGTGCACAGTCCTTCAACAGTCTGCCTAGGCCACGCCCCCGCCAAACGCAGGACATCCCGAGGACTCTGCAATTAAGCAATCCGAATCGGGAACACCTGCGCCACAGCGAGACCCCCTGAAAGGACCCTGAAAAGCAAGCAATCCGAGACAGGCGTTAAATGCAATGACGACACATGCGGACAAACATCCAGCGACGCGCGTTTCGGCCTTTCAGGCCTCGTCAGGCTGGCTGGGCCACGCCCACTGGGACTCACCTGGTTCCACCAGTGGGTGGGATGCTTCCTTGAAATCCCTGTGCCAAATGCCGACTCTCCCTGTGTGTCCTCCGTGAGCAGGATGTGTTCTGATCGACTGCTGGAGAGGGAATGAGCCTTCAAACAGGAGGTGGCTTTAAATAGTGTGCTGCAGGGGGCGGGGCTGTTGCTCACGCTGCAGTGGAGTCAGAAGACTTCCAAAAGAATTCCAAAATAAGAATTCTTACATATGTGATGTGTCATTTCGACAAATTACATGCATCACATAGTAGCCTAACATCCACTTGAATATTGGGATGTTTGCACAAAGCAATAAAATGTTTGCTTTGAAGTACCTAGCCTCCTGTTGAACAATGTGTCAAAACAAGTCTAAGCAATGGCATGACTTGTTGCCCCGTCACTACACTCGCACAAATGAAACAGAGTACTCACCGACAAGGCCCCCAGAGGATCCGCACTGGCAGAGCGCCACCTATTGACGGCAGACTGGAGGCGCGGGCTGGTTAGGTTTAGTGGTAGGGTCGGGGGAAGGGTAGTGGGCGGGGAGGAGTGTGCACAGTCCTTCAACAGTCTGCCTAGGCCACGCCCCCGCCAAACGCAGGACATCCCGAGGACTCTGCAATTAAGCAATCCGAATCGGGAACACCTGCGCCACAGCGAGACCCCCTGAAAGGACCCTGAAAAGCAAGCAATCCGAGACAGGCGTTAAATGCAATGACGACACATGCGGACAAACATCCAGCGACGCGCGTTTCGGCCTTTCAGGCCTCGTCAGGCTGGCTGGGCCACGCCCACTGGGACTCACCTGGTTCCACCAGTGGGTGGGATGCTTCCTTGAAATCCCTGTGCCAAATGCCGACTCTCCCTGTGTGTCCTCCGTGAGCAGGATGTGTTCTGATCGACTGCTGGAGAGGGAATGAGCCTTCAAACAGGAGGTGGCTTTAAATAGTGTGCTGCAGGGGGCGGGGCTGTTGCTCACGCTGCAGTGGAGTCAGAAGACTTCCAAAAGAATTCCAAAATAAGAATTCTTACATATGTGATGTGTCATTTCGACAAATTACATGCATCACATAGTAGCCTAACATCCACTTGAATATTGGGATGTTTGCACAAAGCAATAAAATGTTTGCTTTGAAGTACCTAGCCTCCTGTTGAACAATGTGTCAAAACAAGTCTAAGCAATGGCATGACTTGTTGCCCCGTCACTACACTCGCACAAATGAAACAGAGTACTCACCGACAAGGCCCCCAGAGGATCCGCACTGGCAGAGCGCCACCTATTGACGGCAGACTGGAGGCGCGGGCTGGTTAGGTTTAGTGGTAGGGTCGGGGGAAGGGTAGTGGGCGGGGAGGAGTGTGCACAGTCCTTCAACAGTCTGCCTAGGCCACGCCCCCGCCAAACGCAGGACATCCCGAGGACTCTGCAATTAAGCAATCCGAATCGGGAAACACCTGCGCCACAGCGAGACCCCCTGAAAGGACCCTGAAAAGCAAGCAATCCGAGACAGGCGTTAAATGCAATGACGACACATGCGGACAAACATCCAGCGACGCGCGTTTCGGCCTTTCAGGCCTCGTCAGGCTGGCTGGGCCACGCCCACTGGGACTCACCTGGTTCCACCAGTGGGTGGGATGCTTCCTTGAAATCCCTGTGCCAAATGCCGACTCTCCCTGTGTGTCCTCCGTGAGCAGGATGTGTTCTGATCGACTGCTGGAGAGGGAATGAGCCTTCAAACAGGAGGTGGCTTTAAATAGTGTGCTGCAGGGGGCGGGGCTGTTGCTCACGCTGCAGTGGAGTCAGAAGACTTCCAAAAGAATTCCAAAATAAGAATTCTTACATATGTGATGTGTCATTTCGACAAATTACATGCATCACATAGTAGCCTAACATCCACTTGAATATTGGGATGTTTGCACAAAGCAATAAAATGTTTGCTTTGAAGTACCTAGCCTCCTGTTGAACAATGTGTCAAAACAAGTCTAAGCAATGGCATGACTTGTTGCCCCGTCACTACACTCGCACAAATGAAACAGAGTACTCACCGACAAGGCCCCCAGAGGATCCGCACTGGCAGAGCGCCACCTATTGACGGCAGACTGGAGGCGCGGGCTGGTTAGGTTTAGTGGTAGGGTCGGGGGAAGGGTAGTGGGCGGGGAGGAGTGTGCACAGTCCTTCAACAGTCTGCCTAGGCCACGCCCCCGCCAAACGCAGGACATCCCGAGGACTCTGCAATTAAGCAATCCGAATCGGGAACACCTGCGCCACAGCGAGACCCCCTGAAAGGACCCTGAAAAGCAAGCAATCCGAGACAGGCGTTAAATGCAATGACGACACATGCGGACAAACATCCAGCGACGCGCGTTTCGGCCTTTCAGGCCTCGTCAGGCTGGCTGGGCCACGCCCACTGGGACTCACCTGGTTCCACCAGTGGGTGGGATGCTTCCTTGAAATCCCTGTGCCAAATGCCGACTCTCCCTGTGTGTCCTCCGTGAGCAGGATGTGTTCTGATCGACTGCTGGAGAGGGAATGAGCCTTCAAACAGGAGGTGGCTTTAAATAGTGTGCTGCAGGGGGCGGGGCTGTTGCTCACGCTGCAGTGGAGTCAGAAGACTTCCAAAAGAATTCCAAAATAAGAATTCTTACATATGTGATGTGTCATTTCGACAAATTACATGCATCACATAGTAGCCTAACATCCACTTGAATATTGGGATGTTTGCACAAAGCAATAAAATGTTTGCTTTGAAGTACCTAGCCTCCTGTTGAACAATGTGTCAAAACAAGTCTAAGCAATGGCATGACTTGTTGCCCCCGTCACTACACTCGCACAAATGAAACAGAGTACTCACCGACAAGGCCCCCAGAGGATCCGCACTGGCAGAGCGCCACCTATTGACGGCAGACTGGAGGCGCGGGCTGGTTAGGTTTAGTGGTAGGGTCGGGGAAGGGTAGTGGGCGGGGAGGAGTGTGCACAGTCCTTCAACAGTCTGCCTAGGCCACGCCCCCGCCAAACGCAGGACATCCCGAGGACTCTGCAATTAAGCAATCCGAATCGGAACACCTGCGCCACAGCGAGACCCCCTGAAAGGACCCTGAAAAGCAAGCAATCCGAGACAGGCGTTAAATGCAATGACGACACATGCGGACAAACATCCAGCGACGCGCGTTTCGGCCTTTCAGGCCTCGTCAGGCTGGCTGGGCCACGCCCACTGGGACTCACCTGGTTCCACCAGTGGGTGGGATGCTTCCTTGAAATCCCTGTGCCAAATGCCGACTCTCCCTGTGTGTCCTCCGTGAGCAGGATGTGTTCTGATCGACTGCTGGAGAGGGAATGAGCCTTCAAACAGGAGGTGGCTTTAAATAGTGTGCTGCAGGGGGCGGGGCTGTTGCTCACGCTGCAGTGGAGTCAGAAGACTTCCAAAAGAATTCCAAAATAAGAATTCTTACATATGTGATGTGTCATTTCGACAAATTACATGCATCACATAGTAGCCTAACATCCACTTGAATATTGGGATGTTTGCACAAAGCAATAAAATGTTTGCTTTGAAGTACCTAGCCTCCTGTTGAACAATGTGTCAAAACAAGTCTAAGCAATGGCATGACTTGTTGCCCCGTCACTACACTCGCACAAATGAAACAGAGTACTCACCGACAAGGCCCCCAGAGGATCCGCACTGGCAGAGCGCCACCTATTGACGGCAGACTGGAGGCGCGGGCTGGTTAGGTTTAGTGGTAGGGTCGGGGGAAGGGTAGTGGGCGGGGAGGAGTGTGCACAGTCCTTCAACAGTCTGCCTAGGCCACGCCCCCGCCAAACGCAGGACATCCCGAGGACTCTGCAATTAAGCAATCCGAATCGGGAACACCTGCGCCACAGCGAGGACCCCCTGAAAGGACCCTGAAAAGCAAGCAATCCGAGACAGGCGTTAAATGCAATGACGACACATGCGGACAAACATCCAGCGACGCGCGTTTCGGCCTTTCAGGCCTCGTCAGGCTGGCTGGGCCACGCCCACTGGGACTCACCTGGTTCCACCAGTGGGTGGGATGCTTCCTTGAAATCCCTGTGCCAAATGCCGACTCTCCCTGTGTGTCCTCCGTGAGCAGGATGTGTTCTGATCGACTGCTGGAGAGGGAATGAGCCTTCAAACAGGAGGTGGCTTTAAATAGTGTGCTGCAGGGGGCGGGGCTGTTGCTCACGCTGCAGTGGAGTCAGAAGACTTCCAAAAGAATTCCAAAATAAGAATTCTTACATATGTGATGTGTCATTTCGACAAATTACATGCATCACATAGTAGCCTAACATCCACTTGAATATTGGGATGTTTGCACAAAGCAATAAAATGTTTGCTTTGAAGTACCTAGCCTCCTGTTGAACAATGTGTCAAAACAAGTCTAAGCAATGGCATGACTTGTTGCCCCGTCACTACACTCGCACAAATGAAACAGAGTACTCACCGACAAGGCCCCCAGAGGATCCGCACTGGCAGAGCGCCACCTATTGACGGCAGACTGGAGGCGCGGGCTGGTTAGGTTTAGTGGTAGGGTCGGGGGAAGGGTAGTGGGCGGGGAGGAGTGTGCACAGTCCTTCAACAGTCTGCCTAGGCCACGCCCCCGCCAAACGCAGGACATCCCGAGGACTCTGCAATTAAGCAATCCGAATCGGGAACACCTGCGCCACAGCGAGACCCCCTGAAAGGACCCTGAAAAGCAAGCAATCCGAGACAGGCGTTAAATGCAATGACGACACATGCGGACAAACATCCAGCGACGCGCGTTTCGGCCTTTCAGGCCTCGTCAGGCTGGCTGGGCCACGCCCACTGGGACTCACCTGGTTCCACCAGTGGGTGGGATGCTTCCTTGAAATCCCTGTGCCAAATGCCGACTCTCCCTGTGTGTCCTCCGTGAGCAGGATGTGTTCTGATCGACTGCTGGAGAGGGAATGAGCCTTCAAACAGGAGGTGGCTTTAAATAGTGTGCTGCAGGGGGCGGGGCTGTTGCTCACGCTGCAGTGGAGTCAGAAGACTTCCAAAAGAATTCCAAAATAAGAATTCTTACATATGTGATGTGTCATTTCGACAAATTACATGCATCACATAGTAGCCTAACATCCACTTGAATATTGGGATGTTTGCACAAAGCAATAAAATGTTTGCTTTGAAGTACCTAGCCTCCTGTTGAACAATGTGTCAAAACAAGTCTAAGCAATGGCATGACTTGTTGCCCCGTCACTACACTCGCACAAATGAAACAGAGTACTCACCGACAAGGCCCCCAGAGGATCCGCACTGGCAGAGCGCCACCTATTGACGGCAGACTGGAGGCGCGGGCTGGTTAGGTTTAGTGGTAGGGTCGGGGGAAGGGTAGTGGGCGGGGAGGAGTGTGCACAGTCCTTCAACAGTCTGCCTAGGCCACGCCCCCGCCAAACGCAGGACATCCCGAGGACTCTGCAATTAAGCAATCCGAATCGGGAACACCTGCGCCACAGCGAGACCCCCTGAAAGGACCCTGAAAAGCAAGCAATCCGAGACAGGCGTTAAATGCAATGACGACACATGCGGACAAACATCCAGCGACGCGCGTTTCGGCCTTTCAGGCCTCGTCAGGCTGGCTGGGCCACGCCCACTGGGACTCACCTGGTTCCACCAGTGGGTGGGATGCTTCCTTGAAATCCCTGTGCCAAATGCCGACTCTCCCTGTGTGTCCTCCGTGAGCAGGATGTGTTCTGATCGACTGCTGGAGAGGGAATGAGCCTTCAAACAGGAGGTGGCTTTAAATAGTGTGCTGCAGGGGGCGGGGCTGTTGCTCACGCTGCAGTGGAGTCAGAAGACTTCCAAAAGAATTCCAAAATAAGAATTCTTACATATGTGATGTGTCATTTCGACAAATTACATGCATCACATAGTAGCCTAACATCCACTTGAATATTGGGATGTTTGCACAAAGCAATAAAATGTTTGCTTTGAAGTACCTAGCCTCCTGTTGAACAATGTGTCAAAACAAGTCTAAGCAATGGCATGACTTGTTGCCCCGTCACTACACTCGCACAAATGAAACAGAGTACTCACCGACAAGGCCCCCAGAGGATCCGCACTGGCAGAGCGCCACCTATTGACGGCAGACTGGAGGCGCGGGCTGGTTAGGTTTAGTGGTAGGGTCGGGGGAAGGGTAGTGGGCGGGGAGGAGTGTGCACAGTCCTTCAACAGTCTGCCTAGGCCACGCCCCCGCCAAACGCAGGACATCCCGAGGACTCTGCAATTAAGCAATCCGAATCGGGAACACCTGCGCCACAGCGAGACCCCCTGAAAGGACCCTGAAAAGCAAGCAATCCGAGACAGGCGTTAAATGCAATGACGACACATGCGGACAAACATCCAGCGACGCGCGTTTCGGCCTTTCAGGCCTCGTCAGGCTGGCTGGGCCACGCCCACTGGGACTCACCTGGTTCCACCAGTGGGTGGGATGCTTCCTTGAAATCCCTGTGCCAAATGCCGACTCTCCCTGTGTGTCCTCCGTGAGCAGGATGTGTTCTGATCGACTGCTGGAGAGGGAATGAGCCTTCAAACAGGAGGTGGCTTTAAATAGTGTGCTGCAGGGGGCGGGGCTGTTGCTCACGCTGCAGTGGAGTCAGAAGACTTCCAAAAGAATTCCAAAATAAGAATTCTTACATATGTGATGTGTCATTTCGACAAATTACATGCATCACATAGTAGCCTAACATCCACTTGAATATTGGGATGTTTGCACAAAGCAATAAAATGTTTGCTTTGAAGTACCTAGCCTCCTGTTGAACAATGTGTCAAAACAAGTCTAAGCAATGGCATGACTTGTTGCCCCGTCACTACACTCGCACAAATGAAACAGAGTACTCACCGACAAGGCCCCCAGAGGATCCGCACTGGCAGAGCGCCACCTATTGACGGCAGACTGGAGGCGCGGGCTGGTTAGGTTTAGTGGTAGGGTCGGGGGAAGGGTAGTGGGCGGGGAGGAGTGTGCACAGTCCTTCAACAGTCTGCCTAGGCCACGCCCCCGCCAAACGCAGGACATCCCGAGGACTCTGCAATTAAGCAATCCGAATCGGGAACACCTGCGCCACAGCGAGACCCCCTGAAAGGACCCTGAAAAGCAAGCAATCCGAGACAGGCGTTAAATGCAATGACGACACATGCGGACAAACATCCAGCGACGCGCGTTTCGGCCTTTCAGGCCTCGTCAGGCTGGCTGGGCCACGCCCACTGGGACTCACCTGGTTCCACCAGTGGGTGGGATGCTTCCTTGAAATCCCTGTGCCAAATGCCGACTCTCCCTGTGTGTCCTCCGTGAGCAGGATGTGTTCTGATCGACTGCTGGAGAGGGAATGAGCCTTCAAACAGGAGGTGGCTTTAAATAGTGTGCTGCAGGGGGCGGGGCTGTTGCTCACGCTGCAGTGGAGTCAGAAGACTTCCAAAAGAATTCCAAAATAAGAATTCTTACATATGTGATGTGTCATTTCGACAAATTACATGCATCACATAGTAGCCTAACATCCACTTGAATATTGGGATGTTTGCACAAAGCAATAAAATGTTTGCTTTGAAGTACCTAGCCTCCTGTTGAACAATGTGTCAAAACAAGT